>NC_137921.1:29463882-29478882 GCF_963457725.1 Sprattus sprattus
AAACACCAAGTGCGGAGGGTCAGTGGCTCAAGCCGTGATTGGATCATTTGTATCGAGCGAACAGCACTGTGCCATTCAACTAAAGAGAGAGAGCGAGAGAGAGAGAGAGAGAGAGAGAGAGAAAGAGAGAGAAAAGGGCAGGGTAATAATAAAGCACAGCCCTCTCTCTAGCTCTCCTCTCCGATCCTTTCTGATTCAATTGCCAACTCTCTCACCTCATTCTCTCTCTCTCTCTCACTCTCTCAATTCAATTCAATTCAAAGAAGCTTTATTAGCATGAATGTTTTTTAACACTATTGCCAAAGCTGATTCAACACATACATATTATATACACATACAGAAAGACAAAAATAGTTGAATAAAAATAATAATAATCAACAAATCAACAAAAGAATATATATAGACTAGGGTTGGATGTCTGATATTTGTCACCTATGTGCCTTCTCTCAGCTTGTGGCACCCATACACAAACTGTGCTGCGATCTGCACTGTCCGTTCTTCCTCACATAGGAGGGCTCTCATTTTTGAATCTTCATCTAGCCCTGCAAATTGCGGGCATTTCTCAAGAAATTAAGGGGAAAAACAATTTCTCAGTGGAGTGTATTTGGTGCACCTCAGAAGGAAATGTTTCTCATCCTCGACCTCCATGAGGTCACAGTGGGAGCAAATTCTTTGGTGACTCTCTTGCCAGGATCTTCTATGCCGTCCAGTTTCAATTTGCACTTTATGGTCGCCCAATCTGTATTTTGTTAGGTAACGACTTTGTGGTTGTTTTAATTTAGTCAGGTAATTTGCTAATTCATGTTTTTGATTTAATCTAAGGTTACAATTCATTTTCTTATTGTGTTGGGCATCTTGTAGTCATTGGGAAGTGAAGGCATTTTTGTTTTTGTTGTGGACTTCTTTTAGTCGTATTGGTTTTGTGTCACTAATGTCATTGCTGTTAATGCAAATTTAAGAGGTTATCTCTGTCTGGTTTTGTTGAGTTTGCAAGCAGTGCTTTATGATTTAGGTTTTGGGGGCATCCAGAATTTTTGATTTAGGTTTTTAAATGCATCCAGAATTTAACTGATCTTTTTGTGATGGCCAGGGACATAGGGAAACGACCTAAATCTGCCCTGCAGGCGTGGTTGGATGTACCTCTGTGCACCTGTAAGAGGATTTTACACAGCTCCATATGTAGAATTTCTATTTGGGATTTATCCCAAGATTTTTTTGATTAAAGCTGGCCCCCAAATTTCTGAGCTGTATAGGAGGATCTGTGTAATGACAGAGTCAATTATTTTTAGCCAAATTTTGATTGGGGGTTGAAATTTATTTATAGTTTTGTAAATGGCATAGAATGCTCTTCGAGCTTTGTCTCTGAGTATTTGTATGCCTGTGTTAAAGTTGCCTAAGGCATTTATAACTAATCCTAAGTATGTGTAGCTAGTTGTGTGCCTAATTTAAATTTAAATTTACTTTGCGTTGATTTTGCTTCTTTTTGTCTTTCCTAAATTTACTTTTAAAGACCAAATTTGGCAAAATTGATGTAAGATGGAGAGACTCTGCCTTAAACCTTCTTCTGTAGGTGAGAGTAAGATCAAATCATCTGCATACATTAGAAATTTTACCTCTTTGTCATGTAAATTTAGACCTGGTGCTGTCAAATTCTCTAACATTGTGGCTAGTTCGTTAATATATATATTAAACAATGTGGGGCTTAGGCTGCAACCCTGTCTAACTCCTTGGCCTTGTCTAAAAAAAATCAGTTCTTTTATTTTCTATTTTAATGCTGTTCTTATTATTTTCATACATTGATTTGATTAAATCATAGGTTTTGCCTCCAATTCCTAAAAGTCTTAAGAGCAAACCTCTGTGCCAGATATTGTCAAATCCTTTTTGAAAATCTAAGCATGCAAATATTTTTTGCTTTTTGGACTGATGTACGTGTTTATTTATTAGCATCTGGAGTGTGTAGAGGTGGTCGGATGTACGAGATTTTGGTAGGAAACCAATTTGGCTTTTACTTAGGATGTTTTGGTCGTCAATAAATGTAATCATGCGGCTGTTAATGATGCTACAGAATAATTTCCCCAAGTTGCTTGTGATGCAAGTGCCTCTGTAACTATTTGGGTCGAATTTGTCGCCAGATTTGAAAATAGGGGTGAAAAGGCCTATGTTCCAAGAGGAGGGGTAGAATCCACTTTGTAGAGTCAGGTTAAAAAGTTTCTTTATGGCCTCTTGTATCTTTAAATTACTGAATTTCAGCATCTCTGTGGAGATACAGTCGGTTCCGCATGCTTTGCCAGATTTTAGTTTTTTAATGGGGTCTTTTACTTCTGTGATAGTAATGGGGAAGTCCAGGGGATTTTGGTATTTTTTAATGTTTTTTTCTAAAGATTCTTGTTTGAATATTATTGCTTGTGTTAAGGCAACTCCTTCTCTCCCTCACTCAAACATTCATTCAATCAAGCACACTCACAAACTCCCAACAAAACCCAAACTATAACTATTTCTTCACACACACTTCCACTTACTCTAGAGTTACCAATTTGTATTGTATATTCTATATTTCACATCTCAACTAAGACTCTTGGCATAATACGGAATTATTTGGTGATGCGTAATGTTATACTAAACGTATAGCTGTATGGCATTTTTTGTGTACAGAGTGCTGTTATCAGTTATCAGCATATCTGTGTTTTTGTCAGCATAAGGTTGTGTGTGTAAAGGCCTTTTTTTACTTCTACGATTCTCTCCGATTTGGTCGTAGAGGGACACTTTGGCACGCCTTGGCACGCCTTGGTAACACCTTCACCCAGGTGTTGACGCCCATCCGAGCCGTCGGAGAGCTGGTCGGAGACAAACGCTTTTTTCTAACTTTTCTTAAAAAAAAAAGAGAGAGAGAGAGTCGGATACCCCCTTGGCTGTGATTGGCCAGCTTACGGCATCATTTTCAAACAACATCATTTCCGGAATCACACGTCAGGACCTCACATTTCCTGTTTTCTGTCAAAATGTTTTAGTACGACTTTGGTAAACTACAAAGCTGCACAGCATGCAGCATTACGGCTACCGTATTTTATATAAACCCTCGAAAAGTACATTTCTCCCGACCACTGTTGGTCTCTTGGCTGGTGGCTCGGTGTTGAAAGTGCCTTCTCCAACCAGCTTCAACTAACATCTAACGTAATTTGCTACGGAGTAATGCTGGCAGCATTACTTTGCATCTATTAAATAGGAAATGTATTTCATGTATGTGTAGAACCTATTTAGAATGACTGACTTTACATAAAACGGCACTGAAAGACATTTGAGGCAAACATTACTTTTGCCTCAATGAGGGTGGCGTGTAAAAGCATAATCAGCACGATAACATTGTACTTATTAGCAGCGAGGCTAGCTACATTAGCAGCACACTTTTGAGAGTTATTGTGAATACGCTAACGCTTGATTTAGCGGAAAATCTAGTAAACGTACGTACCACCTGTCTCCTGTTCTGTTGTTGTTGTAGTTGTCGCTCAAATCGCTACAAGCACGTCCTCTGCTTATAACTCAAACTAGTCCAGCTCCACCATCAACCATTGTCTGGTAGTTGCCATCATTCGCTGTTGTGAGGATTCCCGGGAGGAGGTATTTATACAATAAACGACTACCACACACACAACGATTTCTCTAAGATCGTCTTCTTGAAAATTGGGCATTAAAGGTGTCCAGGCAGAGGATCATAAGTGAGTGTGCTCCTGTATGTGTTTTTCATCATATTCATGGTTGAAAAGGCAGTCTCACAACTGTATGTTGAGGTATCAGAATCAGAATCATGTTTATTGGCATGTATATGTATGCATTCTCTTGTTGTGTTTCACTGCATGTGGATTGGTATGAAGATTGGTTTATTTCTCTGCCCCTTACTTCAGAGTTCTACGGGTATTTCTGTTCGAAGTGTGCATGCTTTGTTTTATAGTGACGTTTCACGCTTTTGACAAGGGCAACCGTCTCGTTGCAGATTAAACACATCGGTTTTGTCCTGCCCACAAGCAGCACAAATGCATAGCCTACTTGTCAGTCCACTCTGTCTTAAATTCGAGATTTTTGGAATCAACTTTTCGTGTGTGAGGTGTGAGAGCCTGGCAGAGGATCATTAGTAAGTGTGCTCCTGTATGTTTTTTTCAGCATATTCATGGTTGAAATCGCAGTCCCACAACTGTATGTTGAGGTATGCATGTTCTTGCTGTGTGTCTGATATAACTATAACACTGCATGTTGATTGGTATGATGAATACCGTGGGTTTATTTTTCTGGCCCTGTTCTCAGAGTTTGGGGGGTAATTTTGTTCGAAGTGTGCATGATTTGTTTCATAGTGACACATTCACATTACCACTTTTTGACAAGGGTAACCGTCTCGTGGCTAACTAGCGCTGTAGTTATACAAAGGTTACCCAGCGATCATTGCAAATATGAATGTGACAAAAATACCAAAGAACATAAGAACGTATTCATTTTATTGGATCGTTTTATAATAGTTTCTCTATTGTATGTAAGATAAGCATATCGTTTTGTTATAAATCGCTACTATGTTTTTCACAAAAAAATGACCACCACGATGGAGATTATGGAGGACTGAAAATGCCACAATTCAATAAATAAATACAACATCAATAATTATTTAAATGTGTCATTAATTAATTAAAATGGGAATTAAATACATAAATGTTTTATTAAATGTGTCATTAATTAATTAAATAGCAATTAATTTTGTGTAAAAAAAACCATATTTAATTATTTCACTATTTAATTAATTAAGTCATGGTCCTGTGTTGCAGCGCATCAATAATTTATTTTATCTGTCAAACTCACCCATCAAAGTCAGTGGGCGGGGCTAACGCCGATCTAGTCTGATCCATTGCTTTAGTCTGAAGTGCCTGGAGAGCCAAACCGGTATTCACCTGATACTAAGCGACTGTAGCTACAAGACTTATACCTTTAACCAAACCTGATTTTGAATACAGCGGTAGCTAATAACTCACTTGATAAATACATCGGTTAGTAGATTAAGAAAATGTTACTAACGTGTTTTTACGTGAGTGAATGTAACGCTTAGCCAACTATTACCTCTGATTATTACAGCACGTTTGCTTTCAATACTTTCTCCAATATCATTTTATTCAAATACATTTTCTTTGATAATTAAACTGTCTCTGTTATACAGTAGGCTACTGTGCAAAAGTTGTAGGCAGGTGGGAAAAAATGCTGTAACCTAAGAATACTTTCAAAATGGAAGTGTTAACAGTTAATTTCCATCAATTAGCATACAGTGAATGGACAGAAGATAAATCTAAATCAAATCAATATTTGGAGTGACCACCCTTTGCCTTCAAAACAGCATAAATTATTCTAGGTACACTTGCAGTTTTTAAAAGGAACTCCGCTGGCAGGTTGTCCCAAGCATCTTGGAGAACTAACCACAGATGTTCTGTCGATGCAGGCTTCCTCAAATCTTTCTGTTTCATCATGTAATTCCAGGCAGTCTATGATTTACCGCATTTTTTCACACCTGCCTAAAACTTTTGCACAGTACTGTATGTCACCATCTCGGTTTCAATGCAACTTGGCTGAAATTACATTTAACAAATACACATAGAAACATTGCAGAACAATGACAGTGTACAGGGTTGCTTTATCTTTTATTTCAATGTAAGACATTGGGGTGATTGCAGGAAGATAGGTGCCAGTCTTCAGGTGCAGGGTCTCTGTATGCTGAGGTCAGTCAATATGAAACAACAATAATCCTTGGCACTACCGTCATCCTCTTACTGAACTACTCTACTACCACCCCATACCCTTTCTGAACATTCATATAGCTATCAAATGAAATACAACAGGTCATTCTTCATGAATGAGCATGCAAACATCAATGAATATAAATGAATATCTTACTATTCAATAGAAGTGAGATCAGTATCATCATTTGGAGGTAGAGCATGCATGGTGTGTCATAGTTTTGGGAGACGACAGTATTAAAACAGTGGACCAGACATAATATTCTAATGAAAATCAGGATCACAGGGACATTTACCTCAGCAGCCTAGTCTCTGCCACTCACACTCCTCAGTGTGGGCGATGTCGAGGACACCGTAAAGCAGTGTACCATTTATATCGCAGCCGTAACCTTACTATTGCTGAAACATTAAGCATGGTAGTTCCTGACCAGTTGTCCAGCTCAAAAAAATAAATTAAAAAAAGAGTACCCCAGTTCCAAGGATCCCTTCTTTAACATGTCAGTTTAGGTAGGAACATGTTTGTAGTGGATATGTAAACAAATGTGTAGTAAATATGTTAACAATCGCATGCCTGTTCTAAGGGATATTTCAAGGGAGCCATAGTGAGGGGGAAGAGCGGCGTAAAGTGGGGGCATGGCATGTCCTGATCTGCTTTGTGTTGGCTGCTCCGGTGCTTAGTTTGCCAGGTGTGGGTCCATGGATCACATTTACTAGTGTACTACATGGTGCAGAGCTGTGTTACAACGGCAGTGCCTTACAGAACATCCTTTTTTTCAAATAAGGCATGACATCTGAACCCCTGCTCTTGTAGTGCTAGGCAGTTCATCCCACCAACGTGGAACTACAAATGGACGTTGGATGATGGATGTATGGATGTTGCTATGGTTCCCAGTTTTGCCTCTCTGTAGGTAAACCTGAAGGAAAAAAGAAACACACATTAATTAATTTAGCAGACATTTACAAAATGCCAATCTGCACCATACCAAAAACGCAATGTCACTGAAACTGATGAAGTATATGGTTGACACTAGGGTTGTCACGATACCAAAATTATGACTTCGATACTATACCTGCCAAAATATCACCAAACCCTATACTTACAATACGATACCACAATACAATACCACAAATTCGATACGATAGGCTACTGGTATATTTATCTATGATAGAATAATTATTTTTCCTTCACTAAAAATAAAAGAAATAGCTCATGATCCACCCTCAGGCTCCAACAGCATGTAGCCTATTGCATCAAGTGTGTATTATTTGGTACACTTTTGTGTGCATTCTGACCTCATGATCATATAGGCCCACATAAGTGAAATTGTAGGTTATTTAGCATGTATAGCGATTTTAATGTTGACAATGAACTTGGTGATGTTTGACTGTGTTAGGGAAGTTGTTTGCAACCTAGCCAACACGGCTATCACGATAACATGGATGTCTTGCTAGCGGCTACTTGCTAGCAGCTGTTTATGACAAACTAGCAAGTCAACAACATTCCTTACACAGTCAAACATCAAGCAACTGAAACACAAGACAAGGCACTAAGGCAGACGTCCTCTTTTACACGGACATTTCCTCTTTTCGAGACCTAAATGCGTCCGGGTAAAAGAGGAGAAAACAAATACATTCCCGTCCCCGTCAATCAACCGTAGCAAATGGCATTACGTTTTAGTAGCAACCGTCGCTAATAACAGTAGGCTAGCCCCTACACTTTGTCTATGTAACAACAGTTCTAAGTAAACTGCAAAACATAAAATAGCAGAAGATAGCCCTTACCTTTACAGGAGGTCGTAGGTGTTAAGTTGAGGTTGAACTTGCAGTAGAAATCGAAACCTCGCACGCTCTGGATTTTTAGCGTCTAAGAAAAAGTTTTGTTTGACACCCAGTGTTCAGGAATGAGGCCTGCGTCAATCCAAATTTCTGGAATTGATAAGCCTTGACTTGATGTGCAGGGTAACCAATCAGGTATTAGGAATCCGCCCACTGACTTTGATGGGTGAGTGTGACAGATAAAATAAATTGATGCGCTGCAACACAGGACCATGACATAATTAATTAAATAGTGAAATAATTAAATACGTTTTTTTAACATAAAATTAATTGTATTAAATAAATTAATGACACATTTAATATAACATTTATGTATTTAATTCCAATTTAAATTAATTAATGACACGTTTAAATAATTATTGATGATGTATTTATTTATTGAATTTTGGCACTTTCGGTCCTCCATAGGAGATACATTTGCCTTCTCAAGTGAATATATAGCATTAGACATGCTTAAGTGATTGAGCTACATGTCTCCAAGGCCCATGTGACTGACACCTGCCCGACAGATCCAGAAGCAGCGTCCGTGTCATGTCAGTGACAGTTGGGAGGAATAACAATCAATGACTTCCAATAAAGAGGTAATGGGGTAGCTACGGCCTCGACAAACAGTCGTTACCCCACCCAGCGGTCCGGCGTTGAATAGGCTTTAGGACGCATAGCCGTCGGAGTAGTACGTAAGACCGACCAGTACGTTCAGATTTTTCTGAATCAACCGCCTGCCCCCGCCCGCCCATTTTTTTTTCGAGGACGGAGAGGGATGCAGAAGTATATTGAGGCCTTAAGACCGACCAGTACGTTCAAATTTTTCTGAACCAACCGCCTGCCCCCGCCCGCCCATTTTTTTTTCGAGGACGGAGAGGGATGCAGAAGTATATTGAGGCCTTAAGTGTGTTTTTGTCAGTGGGAGGTTGTGTGTGAGTGTGTGTTCCTTCTGCTGCCAATGTGTTACTGCAGAGAGCGGGCCATTCTCAGTATGCAATGCACCTACTGCCTCTGTTTCGCTCTCTCTCTCTCCCTCCCACCTTTCTCTCTCTCTCCTTTCTCTCTCTTTCTCTCCCTCTCCCTCCCACCATTCTCTCTATCTCTCTCCCTTCCGCCTTTCACTCTCTATCTCTCTCCCTCTCCCTCCCTTCCCCTTTTCTCTCTTGCTCCCCCTACCTCTGTTCATCTCTCCTCTCTCATTCATCACTCATTTCCGCTCTGCATCACTCACTACCTCTCCCTTCAGCGCTCATCTCAATTTCTCGTTCTCTCTCACTCTCCCACCTTCTCTATCTCCCTTCATCTCTCTCTCTCTCCTTCCTCCCTCCTGTCTCTCACTGCATCTCTCTCTCCTTCCTTTCTCCTGTCTCTCACTGCATCTCTCTCTCATTTCTTTCTCCTGTCTCTCACTGCATCTCTCTCCTTCCTTTCTCCTGTCTCTCACTGCATCTCTCTCTCCTTCCTCCCTCTTGTTTCTCACTGCATCTCTCTCTCCTTTCTTTCTCCTGTCTCTCACTGCATCTCTCTCTCCTTCCTCCCTCCTGTCTCTCACTGCATCTCTCTCTCCTTCCTTTCTCCTGTCTCTCACTGCATCTCTCTCTCCTTCCTCCCTCTTGTTTCTCACTGCATCTCTCTCTCCTTCCTTTCTCCTGTCTCTCACTGCATCTCTCTCTCCTTCCTCCCTCTTGTCTCTCACTGCATCTCTCTCTCCTTCCTTTCTCCTGTCTCTCACTGCATCTCTCTCTCCTTCCTCCCTCCTGTTTCTCACTGCATCTCTCTCTCCTTCCTTTCTCCTGTCTCTCACTGCATATCTCTCTCCTTCCTCCCTCTTGTCTCTCACTGCATCTCTCTCTCCTTTCTTTCTCCTGTCTCTCACTGCATCTCTCTATCCTTCCTCCCTCCTGTCTCTCACTGCATCTCTCTCCTTCCTTTCTCCTGTCTCTCACTGCATCTCTCTCTCCTTCCTTTCTCCTGTCTCTCACTGCATCTCTGTATTTTTGAGTCTCTATCTCTTTCTTTTTTCTCCGTACCTTGCTACGCATGTCTTTCACGGCCGTTTCAGTACTTATGCTGTCGGTCTTCACACTCTGATAGCTATCGCTCGCGTTGATGCTATGAGCTCTCTCTCTCTCTCTCTCTCTCTCTCTCTACCTGAGTGGACGTGCGTGTGTGAGCTCCGTGAGTGAGTGTGAGTGAGCAAGTGCTACTTCTAACTTTTCTCCCTTTGTGTGTTGTTTATATGTGTTTAATCATTTTAATTATTTTGGTGGCACTTTAGTTTTACAACTACTGGGGTTTTGGTTTAGCTGGGTGTTTGTAAATATCACTTCTTGTTTCCCCGTGGAGTCTGCGACCAGCTTGTTGCTGGGAGTATGGCGGCCGCGGGAAGCATGGATTTTGACAAACTAACGCGCCTACATGGTATCAAAGTTGAATGCACCGCAAGTGTGGAGAATGTTAGTTTGGCGGTTGGAAATTTAATTGGGCACGGTAACGTGAAGTCGGCTTCACGAATGAATAATGCGGTGGTGTTGTTTCTCAACACAATTGAGAACGCTAATGAGGTAATTGTGAGGGGTATAGTACTCAATGATTCCTACATGCCAGTCCTCCCACTCAGTACCCCCGCCAAGAAAGTTATAATTTCAAATGTACCCCCGTTCATCAAAGATGAGCTTATTGTTAAAGAATTGCAACGCTATGGCAAGCTGGTTTCATCTGTTCGAAAAATCCCTCTGGGATGTAAATCGCCCCTACTTCGACATCTAGTGTCTTTTAGAAGGCAAGCATACATGGTCCTAAATAGTGGCATGGAGGAGATTGAGCTTGTGTTCAAATTAAGGGTGGACGGGTTCGATTATGTGGTGTATGCAACGTCAGACACTGCGTTAAAATGTTTCAGTTGCGGTGGAATAGGACACATCGGGCGTTTTTGTCCCGGTAAAAAGGGCAACACAAAGGAGGACACTCCAGCCAAAACCAATGTGGCTGAGTCCCCCATAGTTGTTCCCCCAGACACTGAGGTAGAACCCTCGGAGGATGGGACCGAGGGAAGCGGACTTGAGGGGGGTCTTCAGTCCGTAGTGGATCTGATTGTGCTTTGCCCCGAAGCCGTGGCCGGTGATTCGGTGCTGATTGAGCCAGCCGTGGCAGAGGTAGCTGCGGCTGGACCAGGTGAAACTGCTAATGAGAAGGGGCATTCAGTAAAGACACTGACAGTGCCTCAACCGTCAGTGAATGTGGCTCAGGCTGAGGCTATTGACATAGACCCAGTCTTTAAAGTACCGGCAAAGAGAAAGATAGACCCGGTGGAGGTTACCGGGTCTAAAGTGAAAAAAGACACACACACGAGTGGTAATCTGGATAGCGATTGCGAATCCATTAACTCAAACTGGTCCGAGTGTTCGCAGGGAGAGGCACAGCTCTCCAGCGAAGAAACGAAATATACTGCAGAGGCAATTAACAGTTTCCTACGCGACACGAAAGGGTTGCGGAAAGTGGAAGTGGAACGGTATTTTCCTGATTGCTCGCAGTTTGTTAACGATGTTGTCTGTTTCATGAGGGAGGGTGCATTTGAGGATAACGATGTTTTTCGTCTCCGGAAAATATTGAGCAAATTGAGGAAAAAGTTGCGTAATAAAACAACTAAGCCTACTTAGTTTATATGTATGTGTAAGGAAGGGTTTTGTATGACTTGTAATATTGTTTGCTCCTGTGTTGGAATAACTGAGCCTGGTTTCAATTGTGTGTTATAATGTACAGTGATTTTTGTTTCTGCAAACCAATGGCAATATTTCTGTGAAAAAACTGTGTGCTCATTTGATGATGATTTTCATTTCCGTTTGTTTTAAATAAGGTGTAAAACACTGTTGGCGTTACTGTTTACAAATAAAAGTTTTTTATAAAATCAAATCTCTCTCTCTCTCTCTCTCTCTCTCTCTCTCTCTCTCTCTCTCGACCTGAGTGGACGTGCGTGTGCGAGCTCCGTGAGTGAGTGTGAGTGAGCAAGTGCTACTTCTAACTTTTCTCCCTTTGTGTGTTGTTTATATGTGTTTAATCATTTTAATTATTTTGGTGGCACTTTAGTTTTACAACTACTGGGGTTTTGGTTTAGCTGGGTGTTTGTAAATATCACTTATTGTTTCCCCGTGGAGTCTGCGACCGGCTTGTTGCTGGGAGTATGGCGGCCGCGGGAAGCATGGATTTTGACAAACTAACGCGCCTACATGGTATCAAAGTTGAATGCTCCGCAAGTGTGGAGAATGTTAGTTTGGAGGTTGGAAATTTAATTGGGCACGGTAACGTGAAGTCGGCTTCACGGATGAATAATGCGGTGGTGTTGTTTCTCAACACAATTGAGAACGCTAATGAGGTAATTGTGAGGGGTATAGTACTCAATGATTCCTACATGCCAGTCCTCCCACTCAGTACCCCCGCCAAGAAAGTGATAATTTCAAATGTACCCCCGTTCATCAAAGATGAGCTAATTGTTAAAGAGTTGCAACGTTATGGCAAGCTGGTTTCATCTGTTCGAAAAATCCCTCTGGGATGTAAATCGCCCCTACTTCGACATCTAGTGTCTTTTAGAAGGCAAGCATACATGGTCCTAAATAGTGGCATGGAGGAGATTGAGCTTGTGTTCAAATTAAGGGTGGACGGGTTCGATTATGTGGTGTATGCAACGTCAGACACTGCGTTAAAATGTTTCAGTTGCGGTGGAATAGGACACATCGGGCGTTTTTGTCCCGGTAAAAAGGGCAACACAAAGGAGGACACTCCAGCCAAAACCAATGTGGCTGAGTCCCCCATAGTTGTTCCAACAGACACTGAGGTAGAACCCTCGGAGGATGGGACCGAGGGAAGCGGACTTGAGGGGGGTCTTCAGTCCGTAGTGGATCTGATTGTGCTTTGCCCCGAAGCCGTGGTCGGTGCTTCGGTGCTGATTGAGCCAGCCGTGGCAGAGGTAGCTGCGGCTGGACCAGGTGAAAATGCTAATGAGAAGGGGCATTCAGTAAAGACACTGACAGTGCCTCAACCGTCAGTGAATGTGGCTCAGGCTGAGGCTATTGACATAGACCCAGTCTTTAAAGTACCGGCGAAGAGAAAGATAGACCCGTGGAGGTTACCGGGTCTAAAGTGAAAAAAGACACACACACGAGTGGTAATCTGGATAGCGATTGCGAATCCATTGACTCAAACTGGTCCGAGTGTTCGCAGGGAGAGGCACAGCTCTCCAGCGAAGAAACGAAATATACTGCAGAGGCAATTAACAGTTTCCTACGCGACACGAAAGGGTTGCGGAAAGTGGAGGTGGAACTGTATTTTCCTGATTGCTCGCAGTTTGTTAACGATGTTGTCTGTTTCATGAGGGAGGGTGCATTTGAGGATAACGATGTTTTTCGTCTCCGGAAAATATTGAGCAAATTGAGGAAAAAGTTGCGTAATAAAACAACTAAGCATACTTAGTTTATATGTATGTGTAAGGAAGGGTTTTGTATGACTTGTAATATTGTTTGCTCCTGTGTTGGAATAACTGAGCCTGGTTTCAATTGTGTGTTGTAATGTACAGTGTTTTTTGTTTCTGCAAAACAATGGCAAATATTTCTGTGAAAAACTGTGTGCTCATTTGATGATGATTTTCATTTCCGTTTGTTTTGAATAAGGTGTAAAATACTGTTGGCGTTACTGTTTACAAATAAAAGTTTTTTATAAAATCAAAAAAATCTCTCTCTCTCTCTCTCTCTCTCTCTCTCTCTCTCTCTCTCTCTCTCTCTCTCTCTCTCTCTCTCTCTCTCTCTCTCTCTCTCTCTCTCTCTCTCTCTCTCTCTCTCTCTCTCTCTCTCTCTCTCTCTCTCTCTCTCTCTCTCTCTCTCTATGAGCTTTATTGGCATGACAAAAAACATTGTGTTGCCAAAGCTTACACATGTTGTATAAGTACATTTAAATGGTAATAACACATAAGACATACAAAATATACAGACATTTCATTAATAGATTTATCAAACATTAACGTTAATTTACATTCCTTTGTGTGTGCGTGCGTGTGTGTGTGCGCATCGTGTACATCAGCATTTATAGGCGCGTCGCTAAGTGATCAGTCCTCTTTTTGTCACAGTTATATATGTAGTGTGCAGCTAGTAATGCACAATGCTCTTCCTCTCCTAAGAGGTATCTAGCTTTCTCTGAGTCCTCAATCTCGCAGAATTGAGGGTATATGGCTTTAAATTTGGGGTAGTAATTGTTTCTTATGTCAATGTAATTTGGGCAACTGGTGAGAAAATGTAGTTCTGTCTCCACTTTTCCAAGGTCACAGTGTACACACAGTCTGCTTTCCTGAGGCACCCAGGTCTGCCTGTGTCTGCCTGTCTCTATCGCTAGACTGTGGCCACTGAGCCAGTATCTAGTAACTACCTTTCTCAATTTAGTGTCCGAAATAGTTGTCAAATAATTTGCGAGTTTGTAGTCTCTTTTTAGGGCCAAATAGTTTTGCAGTTTGCTTTGTTTTTGTGTTATTTCTTTCCAGTATGTAAGGTATATTTCTTTTTGAGTGTTAATAATTTGGTTTGTATTCAATCTTTCATGAGGGGTGTCTTGATAAAGTCTTTGGATCAACTGAATGAGAGGACTCTCGCTCCTCTGTTGGCATGGTCCATGCCCTCGTCTTGCCATTCTCTATCTATCTATCTATCTATCTATCTATCTATCTATCTATCTATCATCTAATAAGCCCAGCACTGAGTGATCTACAACACTGAGTGCTGACCGGTGACCTTAGGCCTGCATGAGGTAAACAGGAGTGCTGTGTAAACTAGGAGAGTCAGAGGTAGAGGCCGAGGCCGAGGCCATCCTGACTACCAGAGGCTCATTTCCAGCAAGTGGGAAACACCCACATAACAACCCCTATTTATAAACAGCAACAACAGTGGCAACAGTGGCATAGGAAGGCCACACACACACACACACACACACACACACACACACACACACACACACACACACACACACACATACATACACACACACACACTCACACACACCTGAGCTAGCTGGCAGACTGAACAATAACCTGACGCTGACCAGGCCTGACAAGCCCAACCTGTGGATATGCCCCTGAGGTGCCTAGAGTCACTGTCGCCTGTTTATTGATGTGGGTTTCAGGCCAATGGGGGGGTTTGGGGTCAAAGTGCGAGTAGCGTGTTGACCTTTAAGTCTTTCGCCTTGTGGTGTTGCGCTCAAAACACACCGCAGCACACAGTCAGGATTCAACAGCACAACATGGGCTACAGGAGCACATACGGAAGCATCGCACACACAGAGACACACACAGAGACACACACAGACAGACACACACACACACACACACACACACACACACACACACACACACACACACAAAACAAACCCTCATAGCTGTTGT
>NC_137921.1:29483882-29498882 GCF_963457725.1 Sprattus sprattus
AGTTCTAGTTCTAGTTCTCAGGGTTCCCGCTCATTTTCATCCACAACATTTCAGAACTTTTTCCATGACTTCTCAAGGACCTCTAATGAAATGTCCAAGAGCTCTTCTGGTTCCCCTTGCTTCCTCTCTCTCTCTGCTTTCCCGCCACCTAGCCCTTCGGGGGGGGGGGGGGGGGGGGGGGGGGTTACCCCTGCCTTCTTCCCCCTCCCCCCGACCCTCCTAGTCCCACCTCTCCGGTACGTACCTGCTTCTTGCTTTCTCTTTCTAGCTCTTCTTGTCACAGCCCCCCCCCCCCACACACACTTTCTTTGCTGTCACTTTCTCTCTCCTCCTTTTTCAGCTTTACGCTCTCATGTACTTAAGTCTCATGTGGTCTGCGTATCTATCCATTCTTCTCTCCATCTTGTTTTTCGTATTCTCTCTCCATGTCCCCCTTTTCCTTCCTGTCCTCTTTTACCACTATCCGACTATAATAACTGCCCAAAGCAGTTATCCGGTACGTACCTGCGCGCGGGGGACTGGGGTCGGACCTGCACCAGGATGAAGCCCATGCTCTGCAGATACTGTGTGTGTGTGTGTGTGTGTGTGTGTGTGTGTGTGTGTGTGTGTGTGTGTGTGTGTGTGTGAACGAACGGTGCAACGGTGGCAACAGGTGGTATAGGGCCAAGCATGACCACCCTCCCTCATTCACCATACCTGGTAGCGAGATTCCAGTCCATACAAGGCACGAAACTTACAGCTATCTTGGACATACGTTTAATGTGGCAGGTGAATGGCAGGAACAGGTGAGAGATATCTGCAATGAATATTCTGCCAGATTGGACTTGATAGATCAATGCCCCCTGCCGACCTGTATGAAACTTCAGGCAGTTCGGGACATAGCCCTCTCCAAAATCCAACACCTGTTTGCCAATGTGCACATTGAACAGCCGGACATGCAGGTATGAAATCCTACAACATTTACACACACAACAGCGACATTACTCGGTTAACCTGCGCCTCTTGGGTAAGCTTGCATGCCTACAGTGCGCGGACCCGGCAGTGTCACATTCGGCGCTACATAATCCATCCATCAATGCAGGCATTCTAAAATTTGTCGTCAAAGCTAGGCTGCAAGCACTCCCCTCTCAATATAATCTGTCTACATGGTTTCCAAAACGCCATGAACCATTCTGCTTGTTGCATAATGACAAACAATTTGAATCAACAGTGCACATACTGAACGGATACCCCGCATTCAAAGGACTATACATTGCCCGTCACGATCGCATTGTTGACATTACAGCGATTGAATTATGCAAAACATATGGACAAAGCGCAATACACACACACAAAAAAATACAACTGAACTGGTTCACACACTTAATCGATAACTCCTTAGAAACTGTTCTTAGAGACTCTCCAAATACTCCTGACATTGTTGTTGTTGATGATCTTTTAAAAACTATTGTGATTCTGGAAGTGGGTTGTTGTTTTGATATGTATATGGACCTGTGTTTCTCTGAACATTTTTTAAAATACCAGCCATTAATTCATGCTCTGACAGTAGGTGGTTATCATACAAAACTAGTTGTACTAATTTATGGTAGCCTTGGACATGTACATTGACTCTGTGTTAGAGGTTTGCAAATTGCTGGACTTAATAAGAACTCCAAGCAAATAGCCAAATACTGCTCTGTGTCAGCAGTCATAGGCAGTCTGCATTTACTGTATGGAGAAGGCGCTGCCATCTCTACCCCTGAGATGACTTTTTATTCATCTACTGATTCACTTGGTTGTAAATACTTGCAGTGTTTGTGTTGTTGTGTGAGACATAATAGGCTCTTTACTAATATTTGGATGCTGTGGTGTTGTATCAGTATTGGTCATTCCAAATAAATGAATCAAATGTGTGTGTGTCAGAGAGAGAGCGTGAGAGAGTGTGTGTGAGTCCGGTATGTACCTGCGCGCGGGGGACTGGGGTCGGACCTGCACCAGGATGAAGCCCATGCTCTGCAGGTACTGGACGTACTGCTGCAGGAAGGTGCTGGAGATGTCCTGCAGCCAGGGCTCCTCGCGCAGCCGGCTGGGGAGCGTCTCGGCCGAGTCAGTACTGTAGCTCCGGTCCCGACCCGACGCCGCAGAGTCACTGGAGCGGTGGCGCCGCTGGGAGGGAGGGAGGGAGTGAGGGAGCGAGAGAGAGAACGAGCGAATCAGACATAGCTAGAGCGACAGAGTTTGGTTAGGAAGAGAGAGAGGAGTACGAGCAAGAAAAAGGAGAGGTATAGAGAATGAGAAAAAAAGGCAAAGAAAGTGGAAGAGATAGAGTTGGAAAGTGAAGAGAGAGATCATGTGAATTAAAAAAAAAGGCTTAAATGCATAAATGTGTACAGATGTGTTTGTTTTAGAAAAGACCGATATCTCCAAACACTCCGTCTCTAAACATGAGAAAGGAAGGAAAAGAGATCAAGAGACTACTGAACCAAAAAGGAAACACGAGCAGAAGCAGGAGCAGAAGCAGGGGCAGGAGGAGGAGGAGGAAGAGGAGGAGAGGGCAAAGCCACCAAGTCTGTGAGCAAGAGAGCCGCTGGAAGAGAGCTGGTGAAATGGCAACCCTCATGCCACGTAGAAAGTCACGGACAAACACACACACACACACACACACACACACACACACACACGGTGCCCCATGGGCGATGGCGTGGGCACAGCGGAGCGTGAGGGGTGAGGATGTTAGGGAGTGTGAGGCGTAGGGGACAAACACACACACACACACACACACACACACACACACACACACACACACACACACACACACACACACACACACACACACACACACACACACACACACACGGCTAAATGAAGCAGATGCTGAGGACCAACGCTGGCGTGCCAAACTCCAGCCAGGCCAGAGGGGCACTCAAGGGCCCCGGGGATCAGCAGGGGGGAGGGGGGGGCATTGGGGGCAGATTGGGGTAATATACAACACTGCTGAACATTCTTCACCAGAGGGAGTGGAGTGTGTGTGTGTGTGTGTCATACCACAGTAACTTAGACTTGCACTTGGGACAAAATGGAGACCTTAAGTGCGTGTGAGCTGTTTGTGTATGTTTGTGGTCTACATCTGTGTGAGTGAATGTCACACATGAGCAACCTAGACTTGCACCTGGTCTGTCTGGCTACTGTGTGTGTGTGGGTGTGAGAAGAGTCACCTTGTGTGTCTGTGTGTATGAGAGAGAGTTGGACAGAAAGGCCCAATGGTGTCAGACAGCAGTCCCCTTGACACAAAGCTATGTGTATGTGGGGTTTTGTGTGTATATGATGCCAGTCATACCTGCCGTGTGCATGTATGCATGTATGTGCGTGTGCGTGTGTGCGTGCGTGTGTGTGTGTATAGGTGTGTGTGTGTGTACATGTGTGTATTTGTGTGAATAGCATTAGTGATGATGTACAGTTTGACCGGCAGCTGAACATGTGTGTGTGTGTGAGTGGACAGTCACCTTGACGGGCGGCTGAACTATCTGTTCTTCCTGGATCTGTTTGCGGAACACAGGGTCAAAGAGCAGTGGAGTGGCGCAGTAGTGCACCAGACGAGACGACTGCTTCAGGGTGTCCAAATCTGCCACCTGTGGGGGGGAACACACACACACACACACACAAACACACACAGACAAATTACATGCACATACATTTTCACAAATAGCAGGCAACACCCTGGTTTTGAACAAACATCAGGTACCAAACCTTTACCTCTAGGTGTTAAACACACACACAATGTAGAGTTTTAGAGTGAAACATTTATGTCATTACAATTGTACCGTGTTCTGACATTCCCGAAAGACAAAGCACTAAGCACAGTAATGCATGTACACACACACACACACACACACACACACACACACACACACACCTTTCCATGAAGCATATTCAGACACAAATGCCAGCTCCGTTCTCAGCGGCTGCATGAAGAATTGCCTGTGTCAATCATGTCAGTTCAGCCCCTCTGAACGGGACAGATGCGATATCACTGTCACATGCTCATCACGGGCACCATGCGTGCGTGTGTGTGTGTGTGTGTGTGTGTGTCTGTGTCACATCACCACCATTAACATATCTATCTTCCACATACGACCCGCTCCATTCATTCTACAGATGAAGCGTTAATTTATCAGGGGTCATGGCTACATGCATGCCTGCCCCCCCCCCCCCCCAACTTATAAAAGGCCATATGCTCCAGGGGCCTTGGGGGGGGGGGGGGGGGGGGGGGGGGGGGGGGGCGCTCAGTGGGGGCCCTGAATATGGAGGGACAGGCTTCTCAAGGTGGAGATGGATCAGTGTAATCCAGGGAAAAGACAGTGTGACTGATCTACAAGGTAGCCTCAGAGAGAGGGAGAGAGAGAGGAAGAGGAGAGAGAGAAAGAGAGAGAGAGAGAGAGAGAGAGAGAGAGAAAGAAAGAGAGAAAGGGAGAGGGAGAGTAAAAGAGAGTTGGAGCGAGTGTGACCAGGCCTACGCGTGCTAAAGCTCATTTCCTCTCCTCATGTCATTACACTAGCAATAGTGGTACCTGGTGCACGTGTGTGTGTGTGTGTGTGTGTGTGTGTGTGTGTGTGTGTGTGTGTGTGTGTGAGTGTGAATGTGCGTGTGAGTGTGCATGTGCGTGTGTGTAAGCATTAACGTGTGAATGCTTCCATGTACCATCAACATGCTGATCTGTGATTGATGAGTTAGCGAGTGAGTGAGCATGTGACGGGTATTTGTGTGTGTACGTGTGTGTGTGTGTGTGTGTGTACGTGTGTGTGTGTGTGAGTACGTGGAGGTGTTCATATGAATACCAGCATGAGTGAGTGCCAGTATCTAAAACTGCCGTGTGTGAAAGAGGGACTGTGTCTGAGTGTCTTCATTTAGGTATTGTGCATATTAGGCAGTGTTGTGCACGTTCACACCTCTCATGAACTAGTTCAAAGTTCAGTTCATACAAGTAAATATGAATAGTTCACGTTCATAGTTCACCATTTAAATTCTGAACTCGTTCAAAGTTCAGTTCAGTTCATTTCCATTTTTTTTTTTATATAATTGCTAATTTTCCAGGAGGACATATTTTGAACAGAAAGGTATGATTATAACTGTTGGAAACTTTATCAGATACACAGCCCTGCTGTACCATTTAAATAATGAATTATACAGGGAACTAACGGTAAGAATGCAACCTCTTAAGCAATGATATGCGACTGGCTTAATCTAAGATATACAAGAGCATGTACACTTAATGAAAGACCTCTCAAAAGTTAGTAAAGGTAAACCCTGTAACATGTCATTTGTACATTAGCAGTTTATGCTAAGCGAGTTCATGCTAAACCAGTTCACGAACACTACCATTAACCATCATGCTGGATTAATGAAGTGACAGTGCTCGTAACAATTATGAGCAAGCTAAACTATAACAAACACATAATGACAATGTAGACTACAAAGTCAAACTTACATATAGGATACATGGACGCACACAACTTCAACAAAGTGCAACGTTCAATTATGTGAAAATATTCCCGAAGTTAACTGCCACTCCATCTAAATAAGCCATAAAGAGAAATCAAAACACTATCACTTGACCAACGCAATAACCAAATATGCCTGTTGATAAAAGACGATTCAGTACGCTACGCTACGATACGATGCGATGCAATTCGATGCCGTTCAATTATTGAAAACACTAAGTCAGACATCCCAACCTGCAAAAAATCATTTCAGGGAGGTATTCCCCCCCTAGGCCTACGTATTTCTGTTGTGGTCCCTAAAAGTTACAAAAGCATAATATCATTCTATAGGCTATAGTCCTATGCAATTCTTTGTTAATTACATTTAAATATGTAGATTACTTTTAGTATTGATTATATGCTGCTAATACTATCCTATTTATGTTAACTGCTTTTATTTGTATTCCATTGCAACTTTAAACAAGTCTAAGGAGCTTGTTGTTTTCATGTAGCCCTGGCAACTAGCTGGCATGAATAATATGCACATGAAATGAAACTTGTTGAACTCACCTCAACATGTCTATTAGAGTAATTTAACCCACCATGGGCAATGCTGAAATCACTGTAACAGATGGTACAGCGTGCACTGCAAGACGGTCATTGTGATTTACTTTTATAAGACACCTTTGTATAGTCTGTTGTAAAATGTCTTATATTTTCTTTTATGGGGGCACTGTCCCTGTGCCATGGTGCCCCATTTCCTAGATACACTGAACTGATTAATTCGGTTCGGCAGAAGAGATAAACGCCCGTCCACACTGAAAATTGATTGGTTGACTTACCGAAACAGGCTAATCAGGATGCTCATGAGGCACACACGCATACTGCCTCACACACACACACGCACAGTCTCTAGGTCCCTCTCCCTCTCTGTCGTGCACACGCTACACAAATTCTAACGCGGTTTGGAGCACGTCTGTCTCGTGTGCGTGGTCTTGTTCAATCGCTCTTGATTCCGAGAGATTTTAAGTAATTTGCCGGCATCAGGGAGTCGTTATCAATATGTGGGAGACTACCAGAACTTCCGGGAGACTTGGGATGTCTGCACTGGCATTTTCACTGTCCATGGCTCGGTCTCGGAAACATGAATATAAATGTTGAACATAATTGTTAATGATACAAATATTCTCCTATTTATTATTTTATACATTTTTTAATCCGAGGATGTCTGTAGAAACACGCAATCAACAACGATGTATCTTCCTTGGCTGAAGTAGCTAGCATAGCATAGCATCGGCCATTGAAAATTAATAACGATGCTAGCATAGCATTGTTGAGAATCAAACGCTTGTGAACCGATTCATAACTTTTAAATCGGGCAAAGACCGGTTCATGACATTTTAAAATCGACACGGGACTTCACGAATCGATGTAGTCGTATTTAACACGCTAAAAGCGGATATCGATACGTATCAGTTATTTTTTACACCCCTAGTGCATATGTGTGTGTGTGTGTGAGCGACAGCGTGAATGTGTATGTCTTTGCTGCACTCTGTGTGTGTCTGTGTGTGTGTGTCGGTGTGTGTGGGTGTGTGTCGGTGTGTGTCTGTGTGTGTCTGTGTGTGTGCACGCCTGCATGCAATGTTAATATTTGACCAAGGTCACACAGCGGAAGCAGGCACAGGGTGGGTCAGAGAAATGTTGTGTGGTTTCTGTGTGTGAATAGTGCTGGCTGTACAACATTGCATTACCATTACACATTAATAAGGCTCAATCAGAACCCCTCTCGACACACACACACACACGCAGACACACCCCCCCCCTAAAACCACCCCCCAGGCTCTTCGCTGGCATTTAGGTGCTCCGGGCTAATTGGTCATTTCTCTGGCCGCCACATGAATGCAATCTGAGAGTTTCCGCTGTGACAGGCAGCAACCAGGCATGCCACGCTACTTCTCAGTGCATCCCAATGATGAGGGATGGAGAGAGGGAGGGATGGAGGGATGGAGAGAGAATATGCTAAATGTGGAGTTCACAAGGGACAAAGTCAATTTAGCAGCTCTCAAAGCTGTTAGACCATGCGCAAGGCTGAGATCTATTTAGAGGTGTGTGTGAGTTTGTTAAAATGAGACAAAGAGATATTCCTGAGATATGTGTCTCTGTGTATGTATGTACAGTCCTGCTCACCATTATTGGCACCCCTAGTGAATATGAGCAAACAGGCTATGAAAAAATACATATTTTTCCCCAAAACTTGTGTGCCACAATTATTGGCACCCCTAGAAAAATCTTATAATTGAAATCTAACTGAAGTATATTTCCAGTCATGTTTTACATTTTTATGTTCACCTGTTTGATTAGGAACTCTTAAGAGGTCAACCATGACTTCCTTTTCCACTGGCGTACAAATACGAGGTGACACAGGCCAAATTCCATTAGTCATTCATCACTATGGGAAAGACCCAAGAACACAGTGACGATGTGCAATAAAAAGTTGTTGAGCTGCACAAATCAAGAAATGGACAAAAAAAATGCTAAACAGTTGAAAATACCCATTTCCACTATCATGGAAATAATAAAGAAGTTTAAAGCGACAGGAGATGTTAAGAATCAGCCTGGAAGACAACGTGTGTGTAAATTGACCCCACGCACTGTGAGGAGGATGGTTCGACTGGCAAAATAATCTCCAAGGATCACAACTGGAGAATTGCAGACATTGGTTTAGTCTTGCGGTCAGAAAGTCTCCAAAACTACCATCAGACGCCACCTACATCACCACAGGTTGTTTTGGAGGGTTGCCAGAAAAAAGCCTCTGTTGTCAATCAACAACAAACTAAGTGCTTACAGTTTTCCAAATGTAAGTCAGACATTCAATGGTGCCGAGTTATATGGTCAGATGGGACCAAAATAAAGCTTTTTGGCAACAAACAACAAAGGTGGGTTTGGCGTAGACAGAAAGATAGCCATACAGAAAAGCACCTCATACCCACTGTGAAGTATGGTGGCGGATCTTTGATGTTGTGGGGCTGTTTTTCTTCCAAAGGCCCTGGACATCTTGTTAGGATACATGGTATCATGGACTCCATCAAATACCAGCAGATATTAAATGAAAACCTAACAGCCCCCCTCCAGTAAGCTTAAAATGGGCCGTGGTTGGACCTTCCAGCAAGACAATGATCCGAATCATACCTCAAAATCAACACAAAAATGGTTCACCGACCGCAGAATAAAGGTTTTGCCATGGCCATCACAGTCCCCTGACCTAAACCCTATAGAAAATCTGTGGGATGATCTGAAGCCGAGTCTACAAGTGTTGACCTCAGAATCTGAAGGATCTGAAGAGATACTGTATAGGAATGATCTCAGATTCCGTGCCATGCGTTCACCAACCTCATCACGCGTTATAGGAGAAGATTCAGAGCTGTTATCTTGGCAAAGGGAGGCTGCACAAAACATTTAATTAAGGGGTGCCAATAACTGTGGCACACATTTTATAGAGAATAATATTTTTTTTAATGTCAACTGTTTTTTTTTCTTTCAATTATTTTGAGTTGAAGACCAAGAGGATTAACAGCAAAGACATATTTTTTCATAGCCTGTTTGCTCATATTCACTAGGGGTGCCAATAATGGTGAGCAGGACTGTATGTATGTATGTATGCATGTATGTGTGTGTGTATGTGTGTGTGTGTGTGTGTGTGTGTGTGTGTGTTTGTCAAAGATTGTGAGTGTGCAGTGATGGAAATGTATTATGTGCACTTTCCTGCATAAATGTAATCATTCACATACAGTATATATGTGTACATAGAATTAAAGCGTTTGTGTGTGTGTGTGTGTGCGTGTGCGTGTGTGAGAAAAAAAGACTCACTGATATGAGCATGTTGACCTGAGAGAGAAAGTGTGTGTGTGAGAGAGAAAGACAGACTCACTGATATGAGCATTTGACCTGAGAGAAAAAATGTGTGTGTGTGTGTGAGAGAGAGAAAGAAAGACTCACTGAGCATGTTGACCTGAGAGAGGAAGTGTGTGTGTGTGTGTGTGTGTGTGTGTGTGTGTGTGTGTGTGTGTGAGAGAGAAAGAAAGACTCACTGATATGGGCATGTTGGACTGGGCCGACCTCTGCTGCCACGTGACAAACAGGTTCTCGATCTTACACTGCTTCTCAATCTCTGTGGAGACAAGACAAGACATTCTCAGCTTCAGAACTTTGAGTGACAGGCAACCGCAAACACGCACACACAAAGAAATGAACACACTTAAACACTCACTCACTCACACACACACTCGTCCCCTCGGAGACACCTCTCTCCTATCAGTACTGACTGACGACCTGGTCTGATCTGGGATCATTACTCCATAAGGAGTGTAGAACCCCTCCCATGTAGTAAAGCTGATTTCAGAACCAAAAAATAGGCCCTAGATCGAACATAGAACATATCAATAGGCCTAGCATGCACACTAAAGATGATTGGAGAAACACTCTAGTCTGTAAAAACAGTAAAGAATAGACCTATCAAACTTAATGAATAAGGTTGATTGGAGAGCCAAAATATAGCTCTCCGAGTACTAAAACAAATGATCTCTCACGTACTAAAGCTGATTTTGAGAACCACAACCTTGTCCATGGAGAACATACAGGGCAGACTCATCCTTTTTACTTCGGTTGGATCAGATGTGAAAGCGTCTCTGCATCATCAATAGCAGATAACAGTTTTCCATTGGAAAGCCAAATTGAATTTTACGACAAATAAAAACAACATATAGGGAGAATGTGCTGATGGATGGAGGCAGGGGAGAAGTAATGTGCCACGGAGAGATGTCTGGCGGAACTGTAAAAAACATTAAACTAATGTCATAATAGCCCATTCAAATACTCTGTGGCAAGCCAATTAAGCCGTAATGGGGTCTCAAGCTACTTGTTTTGTTCCCTCCAGAGGTAATGAGAAATCTGCAGTTCAAGGGCAGGAGAAGCGAGCGAGTTTTGAAAGCCGTGCCAGTGTGTGTGTGTGTGTGTGTGTGTGTGCGTGCAAGCATGACTGAGTGTGACAGGTGTCTGAACTTGGTGACCTTGACCTGTGTCTGTGTGTCTGTGTGTCTGTGTGTCTGTGTGTCTGTGTGTCTGTGTGTCTGTGTGTCTGTGTGTCTGTGTGTCTGTGTGTCTGTGTGTCTGTGTGTCTGTGTGTCTGTGTGTCTGTGTGTCTGTGTGTCTGTGTGTCTGTGTGTCTGTGTGTCTGTGTGAGAGAGAGTGCATTGTACATATGTGGACATACAATTGAATGTGTGTCTAAAGCCAGGCATGCAAGTATTGTCAGTATTTGTATGTGTATGTGTGCATACAGTATGTGTGTGTGTACGTGTGTTGTGTACGTGTGAGTGTATTTCTGTGTGTATTTGTGTGTGGGTGTGTGTGTGTGTGTGTGTGTGTGTGTATGTACATGTGTAAGTATGAGTGTGTTTGTGTGTGTACGTGTGTTGTGTAAGTGTGAGTGTATTTGTGTGTGTATTTGTGTGTGGGGGTGTGTGAGGGGGTGTACATGTGTAAGTATGAGTGTGTTTCCATGTGTATTTGTGTGTGCATGTGTGCATGTGTATTTGTGTGTGCTTGTGTGTGTGGGGGGGGTGTGTGTGGGTGTATGTACATGTGTAAGTATGAGTGTGTTTCCGTGTGCATTTGTGCGTGTGTATTTGTGTGTGCATGTGTGTATGTGTGTGTGTGCGCGTGTGTGTGTGTGTGCGTGTGTGTGTGTGTGTGTGTGAGAGAGAGAGAGTGCATTGTACATATGTGGACATAAAATTGAATGTGTGTTAATGTAAGTGTCTAAAGCCAGGCATGCAAGTATTGTCAGTATTTGTATGCGTATGTGTGCATACAGTATGTGTGTGTGTACGTGTGTTGTGTACGTGTGAGTGTATTTGTGCGTGTATAGACCCTTTTATGACCTACGTCATAAACGTTAAGCGCAAACATTCTGGAGGCAAAAAAGCGGAAATTTTAGCCATAGTTAGTGACAGTGCAAGAGGATTTTGGAGAGATAAAGCTAAGGATTTCTTCGTCTCGGTTTCTTCGTTAAAAAAATGCCATCTTGTTGTGTTGTGGGATGCCAAAACAGGTCAACTAAAAAAAAAAGGTCTCAATTTCTACCGCATTCCTTCGGGGAAAAGACTGTTTAATGCAAACAGGCGTAGATTCTGGCTTCAAGCTATAAAACGAGTGGACTGGACTGAAGACATCATTAAAAATGCACGCATATGTGGGTCACATTTTATATCCGGTAAGTGAATTTTGTTTATGTTAGCTGACTTGAAATTGTGTTAGTTAAATCTGAGATAACTTAGTTGGCCAAAACAGCTCCCTAGATAGCTAATGTTATCCATATCTAACTTTAGCCTTGCAATTTTAGGTTAACTTAACGTTAACGATATCTAACCATTAACGTTAGCTAACCGTTAATGTTAGCTAGTTCATAGTACATTCATTTATTCATTTCATACAATTATACAATGCATACAATGATCGTGGGTTGAGTCTGTGCTTAATTTACTCGTAGGAGAAGCCTCAATTAACTACGAAAGCCCCGACATTGTCCCTTCGCCAGAGACCTGAAGCTAAATTGGAGAGGTAAGGCGTGTTTGCTCTTGATAAGTTAGCAGCCAACAGTGCCTGCAACCTAGAGCAGGTGATGTTAACTTATGGCATCAAAGCTAGCTATCCAAGGTAACATCGCCTGCTCTGTATTGCAAGCTTTGAGAGAAATGGCAGTCAGTAGTTACCTCTATTATGTGCAATCTAATCTTACAGATTTTCAAAGGAATAAACTGCTATCTGAGAGATCTGTTAAATCACCTTCCCTATTGACTACTGATCTTTGCCCTGGTGAGAACACACTTTTCAATTCAATCAAACATGTAAAATGTACTTGTGCTACTCATTATTTGTGTTTTACATGTGTTGTCAGTAAAACTTATAATTCCTGTCTTCACATTAATGTCTTACAGTTGAAGATGAGCCCCATTGGAAGAGGATGCCATGTGCCCAAAGAAAGATTATGAAAATCTGAGGCACATGTATGAACAGATTCAGGTTGAATATGTGAGCCTGCACCAAGAGTTTGGTGAAATCCAAAATGAAAACAAGAAGCTAATAGAAGAGCTTCAGAACAACAAGTATTCTTACCACTCAATCAGAAATAACAGTGTACAGTTTCTTTTTCTCACAGGAATAACTACTATAATCTTTGACTGGTTATTGAAAAAACTAAAAGGCAATGTAGAAAAGTTTACTGAAATACATACCCTGGGAGATCACCTACTGATTGTGCTTATGAAACTTAGATTGGGTCTCACTAACACTGACATAGCATTT
Source organism: Sprattus sprattus (assembly GCF_963457725.1). Classification (NCBI taxonomy): domain Eukaryota; kingdom Metazoa; phylum Chordata; class Actinopteri; order Clupeiformes; family Clupeidae; genus Sprattus; species Sprattus sprattus. The sequence goes on from NC_137921.1 coordinate 29,496,702, forward strand.
AGGTTTAAAGTATCGAACAGCACAATATCATGCATTTTGAGAACCTGGTTACCTTCTATGGCTAAAGTGTTGAAACCACTTATAAAATGGCCAAGTCAGACTGCTGTTTTAAAGAACATGCCCAAAAGTGCACAGAGATTTTTATAGACAGACCTAGTAACTTGACTGCCCAGGCCCAGACATGGTCTACATATAAACACCACAATACAGTAAAGTATTTAGTTGGCATTCCACCCGCCGGGGCCATATCCTTTCTATCCCTAGGTTCGGGTGGCCGGGTGTCAGACAAGCAGATTACCAATCAATGGGATTTTTAGATCTTTTGGAGCCTACAGATGACATTTTAGCTGATAGGGGCTTTTTAATTAGAGAAGAGCTTGCCGCGTATGGTGCCACCCTGCTTATTCCAAATTTCACCGAAGGAAAAGGACAACTACCAGCAAATGAGGTTGACACATCAAGACAACTTTCACTTGTAAGAATTCACATAGAAAGAGTTATTGGCCGGTGGAAGAATTTTAAAATCTTACAATCGGTCATTCCAGTGTCACAAGTTGACCTCCTAGATGATATAGTGAATGTGTGTGGTGCCCTCACAAATCTCTGCAAGTCTGTTGTTTCCAAATGATATAAAATGAACTGTGTTTGCTGATAAATGTAATCCACAAATGATATTCAGACAAATAAATGACTATGTACTATACTTTCTTTATTAAATTAAAACTATTTGAACCTTGTCTTAAGCTCATGCTTTTTTACCTCTTTCACTGCTTTCTTTAAATTTGCACATAGCCGTAGTGGAAGTGGCTGTCACATTGGACACAGTGAATCATTTTACCATAGTCTAGCTTTTCACACTGTATGCAGGCTTGTGTTGTTTTACATGCTCCTGATGTACAAGATGCCCTCCCTGTCCTCCCCATCCTAACATAGAGCTCAATCTTTAACAGCACTGCTGCAACAAGACCCTATAGCCTGCAATGTCAGATAAAAAAAATGGTATAAGACAAAAACGAGTATACTAAATGTGGCTATCATAACAAATATAAGTTGTATTGTAGCATAAATAAGAGTTACAACGCTTTTTTTTTGTTAGATGCCAAATAGCCTGGAAAATGTTTGAACCCTCAAGAATAGGTTTGGGCTTGGACGTACAGGAGACTTAAAAGAGTGTAAATATTAGCTCATTCGCTAACATTACAGTTAACCGTGGTTGCAATGGTTATGTAGTTCCTACACGTAAACCTTGACGATGAAACGTTTATGATAAGGTCGACTTACTCTGCCATGCATGTGCAATTTAACGTGAAGCGGTAGCGTTGGTGGGTTTGTTGGTAAAAACACATGGTTTATACATTATTGTCTTTTTTCCTTGTCATTGGCTTGGTAGCACCTCAGATTTTAGGACACAGAAATCATCATTGAGGTCGCAGTACTTAATATCCTGGAGTGGACATGCCCGCAGACAACGTAGTTATAGGCATCGAGTGACTTGAATGATCGTAATGTATCTTTTGTGTAAACACTGGGTTTTTCTATTAAGTATGTATAAATATCTGTCCATTTTGATGGGTCAACTATCCAATCCGTGATCGAATATGGATCGGGAAGTTGGATTCCATAACTTAATGTCAATTTATTAACGTAACTTCCGAGATCATTAGGATAAAGCGAACGCAGGTATGAACTTAAGCCATTTCTTTTGCCCCCAGAATGCGTGCGCAACCTAGAACGCTGAGCATTGTTTACCAACGGCGAAAGGGTCTATTTGTGTGTGGGGGTGTGTGTGGGGGTGTATGTACATGTGTAAGTATGACTGTGTTTCCATGTGTATTTGTGTGTGCTTGTGTGTGGGGTGTGTGTGTGGGTGTATGTACATGTGTAAGTATGAGTGTGTTTCCGTGTGCATTTGTGCGTGTGTATTTGTGTGGGCATGTGTGTATGTGTGTATGTGTGTGCGTGTGTGTGTGCATGTGTGTGTGTGCGTGTCTTTGTGTGTGTGTGTGTGTGTGTGTGTGTGTGTGTGTGTGAGAGACAGTGCATTGTACATATGTGGACATAAAATTGAATGTGTGTTAATGTAAGTGTCTAAAGCCAGGCATGCAAGTATTGTCAGTATTTGTATGCGTATGTGTGCATACAGTATGTGTGTGTACGTGTGTTGTGTACGTGTGAGTATAT
>NC_137921.1:29503882-29518882 GCF_963457725.1 Sprattus sprattus
ACTTAACTTAATGAAACACAGACTCCTAACGACGAGAATGCACTGGAGTATGGTGAAATATTCCTTCAGAGTTACATCACGACTGGTAGTCTTTTGTTCATTTTTCATGATCTTTCTACTCCGCAAAAAACACTCCAGTCTTCAGGAGCACTGGGTGAAGGAGAACAACACAGAGGGGACCCCCCTCCCCCTCTCACTCGCGCTCCCTTTTACTCTCTCCTTGTCCCCCTACCCAACTCCTTACAGTATATCAAACTGAGTCAGAAAATACAAGAGGGCAGACTGCAAAGGTGGAGAGAAAAAAAAAGTGGGTGAGGGGATCAAAAGAGGAGAGAGCGGCGCGTAGGAGCGGAGGCCTCGATGCAGGCGTGTCACGAGCAGCGGGAGGGAGGGGAGTGTGGAGGGAATGATCAGAGACAGGGAATAATCTAGGGCACCGTTCACCATCAAAGGCCAGAGCAAAGGCAACTTGGCATGGTATTCCCGAAATCCAGCTGGGTGGAGACACACACAGACACACACACACACACACACACACACACACACACACACACACCGGACACACACACACACACACACACACACACACAGGACACACACACACACACACACACACACACACACACACACACACACACACACACACACACAGTGTGAGAGCGAGAAAGAGAGAACGCAGGAGGTCACAACGGTCACCTAAAACCTCCCACAATGCATCTGGATGTCACACCGGCTCCCGTGCTGTTAAAGAATTCCGCAGGGATACACTGTGGATACACAGAGATCGTGAGCCAACACGTTTCCATGGCGACAAGCCAGAGCCGCGGATTAGGTTGCGGCGACTGATGTTATGACCCGTTCAAAGGACTCCGCGGGTAACACGGCATTTATTAGAGCGGAGCCGTCGCAGATGGCCTGCTTGAAGGAAGGTGGGGGCGGGGGGGTAAACGTTCGACATCAAACGCACCACCCTTTAAGGCAGTCCGTCCCAGAGCGGTCAGACCAACAATCCGCCGACTTGGCACCTTCTTGTGTGCTAAAAAAAAGAAAGCACAGAAAAAAACATAAAAAAGGGAAGCCGGAGAGCCGTAGTTCAAGACGCCTGACATCCACAATCGATAACCAGACAGACAAAAGAGGGCCGAGAATGAAAGGCCCCGCCGAGACCCTTCATGTCAAGCCAGTGGGGAGGGGTGGTTAACACTGAACAGAGACCCTAAACAAGTTTAGACAGCATTTTGATCAAATCCCATTTCTTTCTCCGAGAAAAAAAAAGGAAAAGCCAGATGACTGTGTCATCCCCATGCTCGACATCTGTCTTTCGTCAATCTTAACAGACAGGAAACAGATGAAGGGGACTGTTTTACTGTTTTACAGCGCGCCGCGCTTCTGTGCATTTCAAACGTGGCCGACCAGAACCGTGGCTGCTGAGGGGTGGCTGAGGCACGGGCCTTACAGGAGTACTGGTGGGTTTACAGGAGAACTGCTTGGTTTACAGGAGTACTGGTGGGTTTACATGAGTACTGGTGCGTTTACAGGAGAACTGCTTGGTTTACAGGAGTACTGGTGGGTTTACATGAGTACTGGTGCGTTTACAGGAGAACTGCTTGGTTTACAGGAGTACTGGTGGGTTTACATGAGTACTGGTGCGTTCACAGGAGTACTGGTGCGTTCACAGGAGTACTGGTGGGTTTATCTGGTGGGTTTACAGGAGTACTGGTTGGTTTACAGTAGTTTTACGTGGGTTTAGAGGAGTACTGCTGGGTTCACAGGAGTACTGGTGGGTTTACAGGAGTACTGCTGGGTTTCTGACTTCATGCTGGCACTGACCTAGCTAATACACTGCGCTTTTGCCGCTCATCCTGGCGTGAAATATTAACGTCATCCATACTCAACAACCTGAATTATTACACACTGCCGTCTGAAGCAGCTTTTCTGAGTTTAGTGGAGGCACAGAGGTTTGTTTTGTTCACTATTCATAAATAGTTTTTACGCAGGCAGAATATTTTAGAGATTTTGATTGTATAGTCTCACATTTCACTGCCGACATTTGCTAGGCTTGTGGGAGGAGAGTTGAATTCTTGATTAGAATGTTAAAGTGACTTGAATAGAACGAGATGACAGCGAACAGCAGGCGCTGGCTGGAAAATCCCAAAGGCGCAGTAGTACACGATGGGAGAGGTCACATCTGAAGGGATTGACATAGTGTGTGTGTGTGTGTGTGTGTGTGTGTGTGTGTGTGTGCGCTACTGTACGTTTGTAAATAGTACAGGTAACAGGTGATAATGTAATTCAGTTGCTAAATGAATGTCCATGGGGAAAAGACTTGCAGTGAAGACATCCTGTTTATTTTGTGAGTGCTTAAGCTTTGATGAAACACTATCATCTCGATTAGGTGTAGTAAGTGTGCACGAGCTTTAAGTGTGCATTTCATCAGAAGATGTTGAAACCCATCTCATATACTCACTCTAACTGCATTAACTGTATTATAATATACATACTCATTAAACTCACTGCTGGGCTGTTGCTTATTGTGATTGATAACTATGAACAGCGCCATTACATGAAATGTACTTGTATTATTATTATTATTATTGTTATTATTCATTATTATCTGTCTGTCAGCTTCTCAACTTTGTATTCCTCTACCATGCCTTCAAAATCTATCCATTGTTTTGCACAATATAAAGCCAATGTGTTTACGGCACATATGTGCCTGTCCGTCTGTCCACACACAGGGTGGGTGTGTGTGTGTGTATCCTCCTTACCTGTTTGAGGTCTTCGTGGGCTGGTATGTCTGTGAAGCAGTAGTGGTGGAAGAGGCCCATTTTCTGGTTGAGGAGGCAGTTGACCACGTGAGCCCTGGCGTTCTGCCACTGCACCAGGCGCACCAGGCCACGGTTCAGGGACCCGCCCAGATCCACCGACCAGTTATACGCATACAGGGTCACCTGGACAACCAGGGAGACAGAGAGAGGGAGGGAGAGACAGAGAGAGAGGGTGAGAGACAAAGAGAGTGAGAAAGAGTGAGGGTGTGAGTGAGAAAGAGTGAGAGAATAACAGACAGAGACAGACACATAGACACACACATATATATAAATAGAGAGAGAAAGAGAGAGAGAGATAGAGACAGAGATCGGGGAGTACAGAAGTAGGGGAAGAATTAGAGTGAGATACAGAGAGTACACAGAAGAAAAAGATGAGAAAGAAGAAGATGAAGAAAAGAGAAGCAGCTTTGTTTATACAACACAGTACAAATCGGCGTCACAGTCGGCGGCATTCAAAACCTCGCAGAGAACTAAATTAAAAAGCAGAATAACAGAAAATAAATAAAAAAATACACCAAGGGCATAAGCAAGAGGCAAAGAGGAAATGAGTGCATGATGAGCTCAGTCATATGTGCCTGAGAAAGGACAGAGAAGAGATACAAAACAGAGCTGGAGTACGCGGATACACTCCTCAGAACCTGCCATTTCATGCAGCAGCAGTAGCAGCCTTACGCAGTGGACAGTGAGGGTGAGGTGGGAGGGGTGGGGTGTAGTCAGGTGAGGTGCAATGATTCATCAACTCAACCTTGTCTTCATCACAATCCCCCACTAGCAGAAACTGACCTCACTCACCTCCACCTGACCCCCCCAGCCCTCTCAGTCTTATTCAAAGTGTCTACATGGAAGAGCCTCTATATGACCCATTCCGTCTTTTTCAAAGTGTCTGATGGAGGAGCTTCTTTATGACCCACTGTCTGATGGAGGAGCCTCTATATGACCCACTGTCTGATGGAGGAGCCTCTATATGACCAACTGTCTGATGGAAGAGCCTCTATATGACCAACTGACCCCCCTCTCCGTCTTATTCAAAGCATCTGATGGAGGAGCCTCTATATGACCCGCTGAACACCCCAGCCCTCTAAGTCTTATTCATAGTGTCTGATGGAGGAGCCTCTTTATGACCCATTAGCCCTCTCCGTCTTATTTAAAGTGTCTGATGGAGGAGCCTCTATATGACCCACTGAACACCCCAGCCCTCTCCGTCTAATTCAAAGTGTCTGCATGGAAGAGCCTCACTGTCTGATACAGGTCTTCCTGCTCCACCCTGCTGCCATCATCTATTCTAATCACATCCAGCCCCCCTTTCCAGTAGTTCTCTCACAATACCGTTTCCTGCCATGAACATAGCCATAGGTGCTGGAATGGCATTAAGACAAATGTACACCGACCCGTCCCCTTTTTCTCCTTCTCACTAAACCGCCCCCACCAGCTCTACATCGCCCCTGCTCCCCCTCTCCAACCCCCAACACCACCACCACCTCTACCCCACCCCACCCGCCCCTGCTCCCCCTCTCCCATCCCCCAACACCACCACCACCACCACCTCTACCACACACCACCACCACCTCTACCCCACCCCACCCGCCCCTGCTCCCCCTCTCCCATCCCCCAACACCACCACCACCTCTACCCCACACCCCCCCTCCATCTCTGGCTGTGTCTCACCTTCTTTCCCTGGACGTGGATGTGGAGGAACCTCTGTCGTGGCGCCACCCCCCGGCCCGTCTGGCCTGGGCTGTACCAGTCGCTCTGCTCCAGGGCCTCGAAGCGCTGCAGCCCCTTATGAGCTGCAGGGGTGGGGGGTGACAGAGAGAGAGATAGAGAGAGAGAGGGAGAGCGAGAATGAGAGAAAGAGAGAGAGAGAGAGAGAGAGCAGTCAAATGGGTCCTCATCTAGCCTCCTTCTACCCCTCACTAGAGAAAAAAGAAGCTAAACAGAGCTTGATGGACAGAGCCTTGCGGCAACATAAACCCTTACTCTCAGTTCACCCGTGTCTCCCCCACCCTTTGGGTCTGATATCTGTTCACCCGGCGTCTGCCACCCTTTGGGTCTGATATCTGCCCATGTACCCATGGGTATCTGTGGAAGATGGGTGTGATTAAACTCTATAGGCGTCGTAATGGAAAGACCTATTTTTTTGGTGAACCTTTTTTTTTTTTTAAAGGGAAATACAGCTATTAAGATTAAAATCCTAAATGGAGCTCATTACATAAACACAGAGAAACGGCACAGCGGGGGGTCCCTGAAGCCCTGCGGCCAAACCCGTACAGCGACTTCAAGACTGCTTTTATGAGGGCCGAGTTATAATCGTTGGGGCAGTTTTGGAGGATGCGCAGTAAGGACCAGTTATCCTTCTTTATTCCGCATACACCTCCCCCCCCCCGCCCCCTAAAAAACTAAAAACAGACCTCCCCCTCCCTCTTCTTCAGCCTATAAATCTGAGTAGAACTCAAGATGAGGTAGCCATGTGAAATGAACTTCACTTGCAGAGGAAATACAAACGTAGAGTGCTCCGATTTTAAAGCTCGCTGAAGCAGAGAAACAAATGTGATGATTTTTTTCTCTCCCCCGAGCGAAGACGTGTCTTTGCGGGGCCGTGAATCGATTCATTTGTCCCAGTGTTCTAAATATACAACAGGAACGGGCTAAATTTACCGTTCTTTATCTTTTACCATTCAGCTTGGTTTGAGTGAGAAGACAGGGGGGGATGTGAAAACAGAGAGGAGACTTGCAGTAATTATTGGAGCCGTTACGTAAGGTTATGAACAAACAAACAAACAAACAACTTATAAACTTATAAACAACAACAAGAATAATCGCCAAGAGAGTCGCCTGCTTTGTTTGCGGATTCTTATCTTATCTGCTTTTGTTTGAGCCTAAACATACAACACTTTCCAAGCTAGGCACCTAAGGGTATAGAGATGAATTCTGACATTTCAATTATATTTAGATACGAAGAGACAAAAATCAAAAAAAAATCACCACCATGGGGACGTACAGAACACAATCTATCAAGAGTATGGTAATCACATCACCCTACGTGCAATAGTTACTGAATGTTTATTTTCATAGCGTAAACAAACAAAGATATTCCCGTCACCAGCACTGGGGACCAGACTTACGTGTGAACCTATTTAGCACCGCGGGGTTTTCCTCATCTGAACTGTCGTCTGTGGGCAGACAGAAATGAGCACACATAGCAGGGCTGTAACTGGCGGTGAGACACATACACACTCACTCACATGTAAGTACACACACACACACACACACACACACACACACACACAAAGACACATACACACGCTCACGCTCACACACACGCTCACACACACACACACACACACACACACACACACACACACACACACACACACACACACACACACACACACACACACACACACACACACACACACACACACACACACACAGCTAATGCTAGGCACAGACAGAGAGAACAAGATATGCTAGCCAAAAGATAAACAGATCTGTTAGCAGAGCAAATCAAGAAGACGACATAGAGCAAGCATGGCAGCAGATAGCAGTGTGAGTCGCGCACACACACACACACACACACACACACCCACACACACACACACACACACACACACACACACACACACAGCAAGCATGGCAGCAGATAGCAGTGTGAGTCGCGCACACACACACACACACACACACACACACACACACACACACACACACACACAGCAAGCATGGCAGCAGATAGCAGTGTGAGTCGCGCACACACAAACACACACACGCGCGCACACACGCACGCACGCACACACACACACACACACACACACACACAGCAAGCATGGCAGCAGATAGCAGTGTGAGCTGGATCCTATCACTTTGTGTCCATTTACACCATCCTTATCTGTGTTAAACCAAAAGCTAATATCAGAAGCTTACAAGATGACAGTGCAGTTTGAATATGTCATGAAAGTAGTTTTTAATAAAGAAGGGAATTGAACTACTGTCGTTTAAGGTTTTGGCATTATAAATAAATTCATATTTATTAATGCCTGAAGTAATAACAGTAGCAAAATCATTAGTATACTGATTTGCACAATGTTTAGTGAAGCATGCCAATTGTTGACCACAGAGTCCAGAGAGCTACAAGTGTGATACTATGCAAGTGTGTGGTCAGCTGATTAAGAATTTATGAATAGGTTCATAGCGTAATACTTTTGGATGTGATTTCGACCACGACGGCAGGTGGGGGCTTTAACTAAAGCAAAAACAATGACAGTAAAATCTGGTGTCTAATACATGATGTTGGACTACTTTAACAGTATCAAGGGCAGACAAACATAACACTACACATTGAGGGAGGAAAATAAATATCAGGAGATTGGATTCAGTGCCCACTCACCCTGGAAGGAGCCTTGCTCTGTGCTACAATGCCATTGGTAGAAATTCCGTCCAGTGAGAATGAAGCTCCTGGAAGACGCAGGTGTTTGGCTGGTGTGCTGGATGTGAGGCAGGGGAACAAACATGTCTCCCTGGGGACAACTACAAACAAACAAACAAGCAAACAAATAAATAAACAGAAAAATAAATAAATACACTCCCATCACTGCCCACTCATGACACACATTCTCATCTAGAACATACTGCTTACATCAATCTATTTGGCGGAATTACCATTCAGGAGAATTCTGTTCCGTGACCTTATAGGATTATTCTGGATAAGACAATCTTTATGATATTGACATTTGCTTCACCATAATAGCACATTTGCATCATTATCTGATACTTTGGGCGTTAAAAAGAGCGCTAAAACTACCCGCAAGAGCATAGCCCTTTATTTATTGGTGCCACCAATAAATAAAGATTTGTAAAAAAAAATTGCCTCTCCCCACCGGCGGCGCTGGCAGCGCGATTTTCTATCAGTTCTCACCACACAACGACGTCTCATCTTTGCTCCTTGAATGTCGATATGTAATGGTATGGAGTTATTGAAACTTACTACGTGTAAAAAAGACTAGAAATGTAACTTTATTTTTCAAGTCTCAAGCCTCTAATGTTGCCTCGGGCGCCTTTAAGATTATGGAGAAATCTAGTCTGGCATGTTAAGATTCTGAAGATCTATATTCAGTGACATTAAGACTTGAGAGAATTAAATTCAGTGACATTAAGATTCCAGAGAATTGTATTCTATTCAGTGACATTAATATTATGGAGAATTGTATTCTATTATAAAACAATTGGGTTCTAGCGTGTAATTTAGCTGTTTCTGATTGGACGAGAGCTATAGGTTATTTGTCAACATACCTACAGTTACGGGACTTTTCACAGCTAAAAATAAATCACTCCGTGATGAAACATTCGCATTGAAGATAACCGTTAATTCAAAGTTTTTAAAATTCCAAACCAAGACGTTGACAATGGAACTATTTTTTGTTGCGGAGAAACAATGGCGAAATAAACCATTTTGAATCAATAACATTCGTGTTGAAATGTTAATTTGTTGACTGTAGAATTGTTTTATAAAAGCAATATAGCACTCGTGGGAGTGGGGTAGGTAAGGGATAATCCCATGGGTGTTGTTGCCTACGCCACTCGGCCTGGCGGCCTCGGTGGCTACGGCCGAACACCACCCGTGGGATTATCCCTTACCTACCCCACTCCCACTCGTGCTATATTGCTTAATTAAGTGGCATTAATATTCTGGAGAATTGTATTCTATTCAGTGACATTAATATTCTGGAGAATTGCATTCTATTCTGTGTCATTAAGAATAAAGAGAAATGAGAGAGCTACCTGGTTCTCTCAAACACCTTCACGCAGGTGTCACTGGCCAGTGAGCTGACCAGGCCGGCGATCTCGGTGAGTATGGAGGGGAGCAGGAAGTGGGAGGTGATCTCAGCCGTGCACTGCTGTATCGACGGGCAGCCTGACGGGACGAAACCCCAAATGACAAGAGAGCAGAGAGGAGAGGAGAAGAGAGGAGAGGAGCAGAGAGGAGAGGAGCAGAGAGGAGAGGAGAGGAGAGGAGAGGAGAGGAGAGGAGAGGAGATGAGAGGAGACGAGAGGAGCAGAGAGAAGAGGAGAGGAGGAGGGTGGAGGTTAATGGACTTAATGTTCCCAGTAGAACCAAACTGTCTGGTACAGTGCACACTACATAACATGTACATACCACACTACAGAACACATACATACCACACTACACACATACATACCACACTACATAACATGTACATATCACACTACAAATGTACATACCACACTACATAACACACACATACCACACTGCATATGTACTTACCACACTACATAACATGTACATACCACATTACATAACATGTACATACCACACAAAATAACACGAACATACCACACTACATAAAGCAAAACAGAGAAACACATCTAAGACAAAGGGGCCCTAATTTCATTGGGCAATGAGCACTGCAGTAACTGTGCAGTGAGAAGAGGCGGCGATACCTACATTTTCTCATTTCATAGACACAAAGAAGGCGCAGTCGAGCATAAATAGGTTGAGTAATTAGTGGATACAGCAATGAAGCCATTCTTTATCAGCTTATCACAATGATCTGACCATACCCTATTAAACTTCACATGGAGCTCAGTAATTGGAAACAAACAACAACAACATATTTCCGTTTCCACCAGAAAGGAGATGGAGGTTCTTGTGGAGGAGGTCTGCACGACATGAAATCATTTAGTTTCATGGAAAAGGCCATTGCTTTGAAGGAGCTCGTTCATACACGGAACTCCCACGTCTGTGTGTGTGGAAATGATTAAATTAGCATGTTATCATGCACGGCAGAATTTGCGTGTTGTCAGCCCGTGTTACCCGTCAATGAAATTAGGGGCCCAAGGTCATTAAACACATGGCCGTTTGGAGGATCATGCAGAAAGGGCCGTGCTGTTCGTGTTCTCTCTCGTTGAGAGAGGAGCGAGGAGAGAGGAGAGATGAAGCACACTCACTCAGCTTGGCCATGAACACGACCCAGGGCTGGTAGGTAAGCCGGTAGATAGGGTGCAGGGTCCCAACGTCCCCCTCCTCCAGCTGTACCACGTGTCTCCTGCAGGGGGCAGAAGACAAAATACAGGATTTCTTGCCCAGGGCACGAGGACATGACGACTCATCAATGATAGTTTTCCCATTATTCGTTTCACGTTGATAAAAATATTTTCCATTCTTATCACAATCCTTTTTGTGTGCTATTGAACCCTGTTAGCTCATCAAATCAAAAGCTTGGAAAATACCATGCGCTGAGTTGACTTGTATGAAAAGTGTTGAAGTGCTGAAATTACATTTTACTGATGAGCCAACATGTGTGTGTGCATGCAAAGGGGTGGAAGAGGGTTCTGCGGACCTCTGGGCCTGTTCCAGTTCCACGGCCATGTTCCTCTCCTGGCTCCACTGCTGCTTGACCATCTCCGTCTTGTGTCGGCGCCGCCCGGCCCGGGTGTCCTCGCCCCGCTCCGGCATGATGTCATCCGTCGTCTTAGGGCTGCTCAGCTCTGTAGAGTCCGGCTTGCTCTGGAGAGAGGGAGGGAATGGGAGGGAGACAGAAGGGGGGGGGGGCACAGAGGAAGATGGCAGAACCATAGAGAAAAAAACACAGGGCAAGAGAGAAAGAGAGGGAGAGAGAGAAAAGAGGGAGGGACAGAGATAGAGAGGACAGAAGGTGAGATAGAATGGAAGAGAAAGAGGTAAATAAAGGAGATAGGGAGAAAGAGAGAGAGAGAGAGAGGTGGAGAGGAAGAGAGAGAGACAGAGAGAGAGAGAAAGAGAGAGAAGGAGAGAGAGAAGGAGAGAGCAAGGGAGAGAGAGAGAGAGAGAGAGAGAGAGAGAGAGAGAGAGAGAGAGAGAGAGAGTGTCTCATTGTTAAAACTGACATGGCAGCCTGCTGGAAGGTGTGCAAGTGAGCCCAAATCATTTCCTCACTCATCTCTCCCATAAACACTTGGCCCAAAAGGCCCCGCATCCGCCCTGACCCGCCGATGAAGTTATCCGAAAGAGGAAATGCTGCTGACAGAGCTAATTAATGAGACCAATTTGTCACTAATGAGGCGTTTTCAGCCCCCCACACACCCACACACACACTCTTGTCTGCACACTATGAGCGGCTCTGGCTCTAGCTCTGTCTGGCTGAGTTGCCGTTGAAAAGAACAGCATGATGATTTTCTAGGTACCAGGTGCTGTTGATTTGTAAGTCAAGGTAAGTAGACGATACCAACGGGCAACCACATTTTATCTGCCCTGCCTCACAGGCCCTCCAACCACACATTGATGTACCCCCACCTCAAGGTGTTCTTTAGTGATGAGGCACTCACCAGGATTTCCCAGAAGCTGCGTCGGGTGGTCTTGCCGGTCGGGGTGGTGGACTCGGGGGTGCTGGTGCCGGTGCTGGGGGTTGGGGGGTTGGAGAGGGGGTTGAGGATGAGGGGCGAGGGGCTGCTCCGCAGGCTCTGGGTACCACTGAGACGGCGGGGGCTCTCCCGTACCTCCTTAGCCGCAGCCTGGGGTAGACTCAGCACACCTGGGGGAGACAGGAGGCAGGCATTGGGGAGCTGTGGAGGCAGGGGGCGCTAGAGAGCTTTCGGTCTGGAGAATTGCACTGATTGAAGGGCTGGCTGACAGGAGAAGAAGAAATAACAAGTCGGTCGGAACATAAGAAGTGCTGTGTTCAAAATATCCCACATGACCTCAACAACCTGCTAGAAACCCTGAGGCTACATCAGCGCTGCCGAGAGAAGCTCAAGGAAAGCAAGCGCTGCTGTGAAAACAAGTCAATGAAATGGCGGAAAAGACTAAACAATAAAACATAGGGATGAAGGGATTAATGTATGGACAACAAAAGAAAGAAAACATGAAAGAGAAAACACAGAGAAGAGAAAGGAAACAGAACATGTGCATCTATCCGCCACTAAATGTAAACCAAACGTAAAACTGAACTAAAATGAGCTATTACACAGTAACCACAGAGCAGAGGAATGATCCGGAACAGTTGAGACTTTAGTGGTGCAACTCTAGTAAAACTACTGGTTCCTCACCGTGGGCCTCGTCCCTGGGAGAGCCCGCGGGCACGCAGAACGTCTCCTGGCACAGGGGGTTGGGCAGCACCCGCAGCTCCATGATGACATCACAGAGGGCGTGGCGCAGAGCACTGCGCAGCTTGTCGGTCAGCTGGAGGGGGCTGACATTACCCTGCTCCCACACGTCGAACCGCACACGAACATAGGGCCCTGGGGGGGGGGGGGGGAGAGAGAGAGAGAGAGAGAGAGAGAAAGAGAGGTAGAGAGAGAGAGAGAGAGAGAGAGAGAGTGAAACATAAAGAAAGAAACAAACAAACCAAGAAAATCAGGGCAAATGAGAGTGAAGAATCAGGGCAAACTAGTGAGAAAGTGCAACAGTAGACAAAGTAGTAGAGTCTAAAGTACACCCACCCACCCCCCCCCACCCCTCCCTCCCTACACTCCTCTCCTCTCCTGAAGAGATGAAACCCACGGGGGCACCTCTCGGCTCAGGTAGGGCATTAATTACCCCATCACACCTCACCAGTGCCCCCTGAGTCTATCTGAGAATTTGGGCTATTTTCAGGGAAATATTCCCCCACTGGTGATGCACAATGATTCACTGTTTGCCAATTAGCACCAAAACCTTTCTTTATTAATCTGATGAATCCCTGTGGACTATGTGATGTGGCAACAGAACAAGATTAATACTATTTTAATGTGTTTTTAAAGTAGGGGAAATGGTTATTAATCTTGTTGACATCTAAATGTAACGCTGTAATGTGTTTAGAACTAAGCAGACCATGTTTTCACCATAACCAATATTAGTGTATAATAACAATATTAATACCATAGCATCTGAGTGACCAAATAAATATATTAATCAATGAACTACATTCTCTTTTACAGAAAAGTACACTCTGGATCCTCTCTTCCTCGCTACATTGCTCCCTGATAAGTAAAGTAATGCTGAAGCTCATAGAAACCAGTGTCCATAGCAAACCAGTCTCCATAGAAATCAGTGTCTGTAGCAAACCAGTCTCCATGGAAATCAGTGTCCGTAGCTAAGCTATCTGAAACAGTATACTGTCCAGTCAGCACTATGTAGTTATAGTTCATTGCTCAAACGTACATATACCACGTGATCAAATCTGTTAGCATCTCGGACTCGTTATATCTATTTATTTATCACACAATGTTTTCCAAAGAGACTCCTAATCCAAGTACACGTGGGAACAAGGGAACTGAACCCAACACCTTGGTGTTATTTGCTTGAACCGCTGAGCAACAGGAGCTTGAGTATAAAACTAGAATTGCCACCATCAACATAGTTTTCTATTTCATTGCTCTACTTACCCTTAACCTTGACAAGCACACTGTATACCCACTAAGCTGTTCTACAATACTTGAATGCTCTCTTCTCATCTTATCCACTATCAATTTGGTACGTGTCGTGTATATACCATCTTATGTTTGTATGTATTGTGCACATGCATCATGTATTTACGATCTTATGTTGTATGTTTTGTGTACATTTGCCACATGTATGCTAGCATACTTATCCTGATACGTGTATGAATTCATCTGCCATGATTCTTGCTCTCTCTCCCCTCCTTCTCCTTCAGCCAACCCCCCTCTTTTCTATCTCTATCTCTCTACCTGGCCGGCTCCCAACAGGTGGGCCCCATTGCTTATGAACCGAGATTCTGCTCAAGGTGTCTTCCAGTTAGGAGGAAGGTTTTCCTTAGCCGTCTCCTTAGTGTTTACTCCAGGGGGGTTCAGGCTCTGGAAAGCGCCTTCAGACAATTTTATTGATTTGGCACTATATAAATAAAATTGAATTGAATTGAATTGAATAGCATTCCATTTCAGCATTAAGACACAAAGCATCTTGATGCTGGTCGTCCCCCCTTAAATGCTTAATAAATACAAAACCAACATACTCAGCGGCTTACTAAAGTCATTGTAGATGGATTGATTTCATTAAGGAAGGACTGGTGATAAAACTAATTTACGAGAGACAAAAAGCACGTATGCGAGAGCCATCCTCCACGTCTTTGTGTGCCTACCCCTGAAACTCACCTGGGACTTGGCTGTGGGATGGCTCCACCTTCACCACAGTGGTCAGCGAGTCAAACTGGTCGGGCTTGAGCGAGACGGCTGAGGCGTTTCCTCCTTTGAGTGGAGACGTGCCATCCTGCGCAGGCACCTGTAGGGGCCGCCCTTCAGCGTCGACAAAGGACAGGGCAATGCAGGCGATACCTGGGGGAGACACAGAGACCAGGTTATAGGTCAACTATCAGTCACCACACACACACACACACACACACACACACACACACACACACACACACACACACACACACACACACACACACACACACACACACACACACACACACACACACACACACACACACACACACACACACACACACACAGGGCAATGAAGGCGATACCTGGGGGAGACACAGACACAAAGTCAGAGGTCAACTATCAGTCACTGAATCCGATCCGATGGCCACTGTAAGATAGTAGGGGATCAGAGAATGGTGCACTTCAACCCATTACTGAAGACCAAGCCATCGTCACGAGTAATGCTTCAAAAAGACAAAATGCCTTTATTACGGAGCCATTTTTCATTCAAGAGTATTGCAAAAAGTTGGGTATGCAAGCCCAGTTGATGCGAGGTTTTTCATAGTGTCAGTAGATACATTGGCTTTGTACGCAGCGCTCCCTGATGAAAAAGTGATGTGTGTGTGTGTGTGTGTGTGTGTGTGTGTGTGTGTGTGTGTGTGTGTGTGTGTGTGTCTGACTGAGCATGTTTTGTTCTGGATGCCGGTGAAACACCATCAGGCAGAAAACACAAAGCCTACAGCACGCCACTCAGTGATTGCACTCTTCTCCTCAGACACACACACACACACACACCCAACCACACACACACTCTTCTCCTCAAATCTTCTCCCAATCAATGCCCCACCACGCCTCGGTAACTCATCTCATAAATACACAGCAACACGGAGACCGCTCGCCTGATGGCAACTCCACACACACACACACACACACACACACTCAAACACACACACACACATACATACAGACTCACTAACACATCATCACTGAGAAATGTGCTCTCACATACACACACACATTGATACTCACACACACAACC
>NC_137921.1:29523882-29553882 GCF_963457725.1 Sprattus sprattus
TGTGTGTGTTTTTTGTGTGTGTGTTGAGGAAAGCAAGGTTAAGATGTTGGAGCACTGCAAGGACAGGGAAAGAGTGAGAAAGAGAGAGAGAGACAGAAGGAGAGAGGAGACAGAGGAATACAGGTAGGGCTAAGGTGTGTGTGTGTGTGTGTGTGTGTGTGTGTGTGTGTGTGTGTATATATGTTGCCAGTGCATTGCAAGACAGACAAAGAGGCAAACAGAGAGAAGGAGAAAGAGAGAAGGCGATTACCTTTTCCTCCGGTTCCTTGGCCTCCAGGCTTATTGTAGAGGTAGAGATCGGAGTCTGGCAGCCCACTACTCAGGTGGAAGTAGTGCTGAGGACCAAGGGCACAGGACACCATTAGAGAGGGAGAGAGAGAGAGAGAGAGAGGTGGAGAGAGAGGGAGAGAGAGGGAGAGAGGTGGAGAGACAGAGATAGATAGAGAGAAAGAGAGGGAGAGAGGGAGAAGGAGAGGGAGAGAGAGAAAGAGAGAATCAGAGAGTACAGGGAAAGAGAGAGAGAGATATAGAGAAAATAAGAGTGAGAGTGAGAACAAAGGGAGGGAGGGAATGAGTGAGCGAGTGAAGAAGCAGAGGAATTCATCAGCACATACATATAAAAGGAAGTCTTGTCAAAGCCCCCTCAGACTATGCATATCAAATGTGTGCATTAGCAGGAGAAGAGATGAAATCTCAGGCCTCCTGGAGTTCTGAACTCCAGCAGGACTTCAACCCCCACAGTATCCCCTCTCCACCCAACAGTGCTGCATGCATTAAGACTGCCTTACGTGGGCAGGAGTCAGACTTTTTTATATAGTACCGTACACACAGCGCTCAAGACGAAGCCATTGCACAGTATACATTTGGAGTCAAACCTTGACAGAGTTTGGTCAAGGTGTGGGTGTTAGCGATTAGCACACCGATTCCGCACCAGTTTTTCCACACCAATGTGTGTGTGCCTCATAAGAGCTAAGGTCGCAAAAGTGATTTTCAGCAAGGTCAGAGGTTACCACGGCGACGGTTTTCAGTACACAGCAAAGGTGAGGGGTGTGTGGGCAAAGCAGTGGGCAGATAAACCACAGAATGCTGCTTTTTCCGTTTTTATAAAGTATGTTTTTGTAGACAACTAGTTTATATAACGTCCCAATACAATTACTTGCTATATGATCATGTGCAGAACTTATAAAACACACATTTCAGTCCCATAGACTCTTATGACATAGAGCATCCATAGCTTTGCACTTTGGGTCAGAAAACCCCCAAAGATATAATACCATCTTTTACCAGCAAACAGCAACATACACACAAACAAATATAGCAGCAACATACAATAGTTATTAAGTGAGTTCCAGTGGCAAAGTTTAGATGAGTTTCAGTCTCAGTGCAGTCTGTCCTATTGTGGGACTATTGAGGGCAGTGTGAGTGTGTAAGTGTGTGAGTTGTCTCACTGCAGTCTGTCCTATTGTGGGACTATTGAGGGCAGTGTGAGTGTGTGAGTTGTCTCAGTGCAGTCTGTCCTATTGTGGGACTATTGAGGGCAGTGTGAGTGTGTGAGTCGTCTCAGTGCAGTCTGTCCTAGTGTGAGACTATTGAGGGCAGTGTGAGTGTGTGAGTTGTCTCAGTGCAGTCTGCCCTATTGTGAGACTATTGAGGGCAGTGACAGCACTGACAGCACTGACAGGCAGGGCCGTTGCTAGGAATTCTGGGCCCCCTGAAAGAATATTGGTGTGGGTCCCCGCCCCCTGACTTTTCATCGCCAAAGATCAATTTTACACAACTTTCTTTCTTAGACTATGTATTATAATTTATTTATTTATTTTTCTGTTCCTCTTCACAGTGCCTGATGCAATGCACCCAATTTGTTAGTTTTTTTCAATTAACCACTCCACAAAGAGTCACTGGGTATTATTATGTCATGTTAGAGCTAAGGTCTTGAATGCGAACGGGTACAATTCGCCTGTGCGAGAGTCGCCATTTTCGCTTCACGCGAATCAGGCACAATTCGAGTGGGCGAGAGTCGCCACTTTGTGAATGAAGCACGCTTCACTTAGGACACAAACTATAAATACGACAACTCATTCAAAGACAAAACAAATAGCTACACGTAACCTATAAACGTTGTTGAGACTTTTATTAAAGATCTTACTCATTCTCGTGGTCGGTAACAACAACAATAACAAAACAGAGACAAATAGCCACACGACGGTCAAGCAATGTAATTTATTATGTTCTACGAATCCAACTGATACAAACATGTAGCCTACTGTTCGGGTAATAATTTACAGCAACTCTTGACTTGATTTAGAAATCCTCAAAACCTGGTTTGATGTTAATAGATTGTCACTCAATAGAAAAATAAAAAAACTAATTCATGGTCTTTGGAAATCGAAAAGGAAATAGGTAAGGACATTCAATTAAAAATAAGTGATGCTGAACGAGTGACCGAGATAACATTTCTAGGAGTGGTCATTGACCATAAATTAACATGGAAACCACATGTTTATTATATCAAAGGAAAGAGCTCTAAGATGATAGCAATTTTGTACAAATCAAGAAGCATGTTAAACTATAAGGCCTTACATATTATTTACTGTTCACTTATACTTCCCTACATATCATATTGTGTGGAAGTCTGGGGATTGACATATAAAACAACTGTCAATGAAATCATTATTTTACAAAAACGAGCCATAAGGATAATAAATAAGGTTGATTATTATGCACCCACTAACCCATTGTTTATGAAATCATTTGTTATGAAATGTAATGATCTGGTATATTATAAAATAATGCAAATAATGTATCGAGCTAAATCAAACCAACTCCCAGTCAGCATACAAAGGTTTTTCTCATTTCAAGAGACAAAATATAATCTCAGAGATGTCTGTACATTTACTGTACCAAATGCCAAAAAATAAATTAAAAGGAGATGTATATTTGTTGTTGGAATTTCATTATGGAATGATGCTAACATAATCTTAACAAAGTGTAAGACATTTTTTGTTTTCAAAGGGAAGGTAGCTAAAGCCATTTTTGAGGGCTACAAGTGTCCATAATGTATGCAGGATTTTGTGCTGTTTATTTGGGATCTTGCTTCATTGCTGTTCTTGTGACTAACTTTTTGGAGGCAATTTTTTTGTTTGTTTTTTTATTTCCATTACATGTATTACTTGTAAAAAAAAAAAATGCATGGGTAGCTTAAATTGGTCAAACAGGACAGGCTTAAATACAAGCATTATGCTTCAGCTTGTGCCTTTTCAGTCACTTTGAATGTATTATTATTTGTGTTGAACTTGTTTGTTGTTGCTGTGTGTGACTGAATAAAAACATATATCAATATATCAATATCAACTTACATTACCACTGCACACTCACAACCTTACAGATAATGTATTGTATAGCATTTGTATTCAGTATGATATGACAGCGCAAGATATATGGGGTATGAGCAGTTGTAACATTGGCAGCAATAGTTGGTCATTAGCGCAGATATGATACAGGTACAGGTAGCAATAGAAGTTATGAATGAGGTAAGAGACATGATAAGATATAAGTACAATGAATATGAGGTAAGAGAGTCATGATATGATATAAGTACAATGCAACGGAATCTAACCAGAAGAACCATAGCAGAAGAGTGCAGAGTATTCTGCATAGTGGTAATATAAAAATAAATAGATGGGATATATACAGTATGATATGACAGTACAAGATACAGCCGCGGAAAAAATTAAGAGACCACTTCAAAATTATCAGTTTCTCTGGTTTTACTATTTATTGGTATGTGTTAAAGTAAAATGTACATTTTACTTTAACACATACCAATAAATAGTAAAACCAGAGAAACTGATAATTTTGAAGTGGTCTCTTAATTTTTTCCGCGGCTGTATATGGGGTATGAGCAGTAGTAACATTGGCAGCAATAGTTGGTCATTAGTGCAGATATGATACAGGTACAGGTGAAGGTAGCAATAGAGGTTATGAATGAGGGAAGAGACATGATAAGATATATAAGTACAATGAATATGAGGTAAGAGTCATGATATGATATAAGTACAATGAATATAAGGTAAGAGGCATGATATGATATAAATACAATGAATAGGGACAACAATTTTAAATAAGTAGATATAGATATGAATACACTATAAAATGTTAAGTGGCTGAACAAAAAAAAATACCAATTCAACACCCACAAGGTAGTTTACACAGCACCAGGTTAGAACCATCAAGGCGGCTCCTGGCCTTTTGTCTAGGTTGATGGGCCATCAGACCTGGTTCCTGGCTTTTTTTTGTCTTGGAACCAGAGCTATTACACTCTGATTGTTTGTTTTTGAAATAAATGACATGAAATGACATTGCTTGACCGTGTAGCTATTTGTCTCTGTTTTGTTACCGACTTTCAACCACGAGAATGAGTAAAATCTTTAATAAGAGTCTCAACAACGTTTATAGGCTACGTGTAGCTATTTGTTGTCTTTGTGAGTCAACAACGTATATGTCTCATATGCGCCCGTCTCTGTGCAATTCAGATCGCGTCAAGTGAAGCGCGCTTCATTCACAAAGTGGCGAGTCTCGCCCACTCGCGGAGTGCCAAATCGCGTGAAGCGAAGTGGCGACTCTCGCCCACTCGAATTGTGCCTGATTCGCGTGAAGCGAATTGTGCCTGATTCGCGTGAAGCGAATGGCGACTCTCGCGCAGGCGAATTGTACCTATTCCCAGCTTTGGCCTTACCTGCATATTCACTATCCCCTTCACTGTCTGTAGTAGCTTTGGTTTCTAATATTTGTTGGGTAGAGGACCTGGCTCTGTAGACAGCAAGGGCAGTCAGTGACAAGTAGACTTATAAATACATCTACATTTTGCCATTCATTACAGAATCGAAAGAGCTTAGACTTATGTGTAAGTAATTGCCAATGCACAGCAATTCACTAAATTAAAATTACCAACAAGTGTCTATCTCACTCACTCACCATCATCAGCATCTTTGGAGTGCTGGGGGTGGGGGTCAGAGGAGGCTACAGCTGATTCTGGAGTAGCAGCACATATAGGTTTAATTATTTAATTTCATTTTGCTTTTGTACACATTTATGGTTATGTTTTATGGAACAACTGATGAAGAACTAACCTACCTAGTCTTGGCATTAACATCCAAAAAGGGCAAAGGGGCAAAATCTTAATTGGCTTATCAATGCCATAGACAACCAACTTTACTTTATTCTTGTATGAGGAAGGCAATCTGTAAGATTAGCCCCTGCTTAAAAGGCGGCTGCTTGGTTCTGCGTTGGTGTCACATTTTTGCGCAAAATTTACTCATAGCAATTCATGCTCCCTTAATGGTTGCGAGTGTTGCCAAGCAATTCACACCCAGAACAATTGCAAGGGGCTTGCGCGGCCTCTTGCGCTTGCACTTGCACTTACGCTTACGTCTCTGACCATAAATCAGCCTTAACATTAACCAGACTCATGTCATAGGCTACCATAGGCAGCGTATAATAACAGTTGGCGAATTAAAATGTTACTGATCTTTCCTGTGGATGATATTTACTGGATCATTTTGTTATGTCAGCCTTGTCCGGCGATTATTTTAAACTGCTGACCACCCTACCGTTTAACGTTAGTGTAATTCGGTAGCTGGCTAAGCAGTAGCTCCTAACATTAGGCACTCCAACATCGTGACGTTGGACGAGGCGAGATATGCTGAAAAATATATATATATTATATTTAAAAAACAGTGATATTCTGGGCTCCTCTCGTCCTCTCGCCGTCCTGGTTTATGTTTCTGTTTTGGCATTGCTTCTCTATTAATACCCAGCTGGCCGCTGCTGCACTTCGAGAGCAATAACGTAACGTTTTGCACAAAATCTCAGAAGAGGAGCGAACTAAACCAATTTTTGAAGAATGGGGTTATTGCTCGGAAAATAGAAACTTTTTAAAAATGTTGCTTGATTTTGTGGCTTTGTTTTAACTCTGATGCATTACTATGAGTATTAGTTAGGCCTATGCATAATAATATAGTCATAGAAGGGGAAGCCTATATAATAGGCTACTGGGGTTTTTGTGGGCCCCCCCTGGGCTGTGGGCCCCTAGAATTGTCATCACCTTTCACCCCTAAACGACGGCCCTGCTGACAGGGGTATGAGGAACTCAGGAAGGGATGCTGGTTGGCCGCTGTCAAACGGACAGACAGCACTAAAGTAAACTACCGTGTGCTACAGCTAAGAGCTGCAACATACTGCTGTTATACAGGAGGTTGATGTATAGGAAAGGGTGGAACGAGTGTGAGTATGAGTGTGTGTGTGTGTGTGTGTGTTTGTGTGAACGTGAGAGTATGTGTGTGGGTGCGAGTGCCAGTGCGAGTGCCAGTGCGAGTGTGAGTGTGAGTGTGAGTGTGAGTGTGAGTGTGAGTGTGAGTGCGAGTGCGAGTGCGAGTATGAGTGTGAATGTGAGTGTAAGCGTGTGTGTGTGTGTGTGTGTGTGTGTGTGTGTGTGTGTGTCAGGACGAGCACTAGGGCGCTACCTTGAAGTGGTGCTCCATGTTGCTGTCGGTGTACTTGGGGATGTGCAGGAAGATGAGCAGGTTCTGCCTGAGGTAGTGGGCCACGGCGGGCAGCCAGGCCAGACAGTACTGGGGCAGAGAGAACTCCATCACCTCGGTGGCAACAGAACCAGGGGGTTGGATGAACTGCAGAGAGAGGGAGAGAGAGAGAGAAAGAATAAGAGAGACAATGAGAGAGAGAGACAGAATCACAGAGAGAAGGAGAGACAGAATGAAAGAGATGATGTGTGTGTGTGTGTTTAAGAGAGAGATAGCGAGAGAGAGAGGGAGAGAGAGAGAGACAGAATGCGAGAGAAAGAGGAGGAATAAGAGAGAAGGAGGAGAGGGATGGAGTGAGAGAGAAAGAGTTCAAAGCAGGGAGAGGGGAAAGTGACAGAAAGGGCCTGGGCGTCTCCAACAGGGGAGGCTTTAATAATACACAAACACTCTCTCTCTCTCTCTCTCCCTCTCTCATTCACATGCATACCCACACAAACACAAACACCAACAAGAACACTCACATTCACACCAACAAACGCTCTCTCAAACACACTTTCTCTACCTCGCACACACACCCCAAACTGGCGTGGACAGGTGCGGCAGACAGCAGTGCTGGCAGAGAAGGCACCGAGGGGAGGACTAATGAGACCTGCTTACGGACTTCCATCCTTCCAGCCCAAAGCAGCTCAGCCCAGCACCGCACCGCACCTCAAAGCCCAGTGCCGCACAGCACCGCTCAGCACAGCGCTACGGGCCTCAGACATGAGTCATGCCATCAGACAGCCCGCTGCTTAAGATGCTGCCTGCGTTTGGAGTGATTACAACTACAGCAGGGGAGGTAGCAGGAGAGACAGACAGAGGGAGAGAGAGAAGGGGGGCAAGGGAATAGGTGGAGGAAGAGAGAGTGAGAGAGAGACTGAAATGGGAAAAAGCATGGGAGAGGAATATAGTAATGGATGAGTAATGGACAGAGTAAAAGAGAGAGAGGGAAAAAGAGAGAGAGAGCAAAAGAGAGACAGAAAGAGAGCTTGAGAGATGGAGAGAGGTGGATAGGGATCTGGAGGTGGAGGTGGAGGTGGAGCTGAACGTTACCTCCACGTCGGCCGGGGTGAGTTTGCAGTTGCGGACGAGCATCACGGTGATGATGTCAAGCGTGGCCTCGTCCAGACGCTTACGCAGGACTTTCACCAGCTCGTCTGTGATCTCAGGACCTGCGGGGATCACACACACACACACACCGGACACGGACACGGACACACACACACACACACGCACACGCACACACGCAAGCACCCAGAAAACACACATAACATCAACCTGTGAAATAGATGACCCTGTTCAACAGCCAGACCAGGCTGACTACACATCTTCTGCCCTTACCTATTCACCACTGCCAACAGCTCTCAACAGGTTTTAAAAGTACCGGGCGATGTTGAGTTCACAAAGGCACTTCAGTAAAAGGCTGGAAGTCAAGAGCAGATTCCGACCACTGTGAGGTCAAAGAACATAAAACGGCATCCAGAGATGACTGTGAATCAGGCTACGGCACAGAGATATGAGACAAACACTCAGTGGCTGTCCAGAGAGTAGATTTGGCCAGGGGTGTTTTTGGAGTGGTTCTGGTCACATCTGGTACCAGGTCAGCGCTAGAGCCAATGAATAAATGACACCAGAAGGGTTTTTTTTGTGGCAACTCTCTCTCTCTCTTCTAGTTATGCTGGTGGTAGCATCACATCACTTCACATCACAACAGCTATTTTTCTTGAATGAAAATTAAACACCCTTTTCCATTCCTTTGATAGTAGTGAGTTTTTCCAGGATTTCCATGGCCGTGTGAACCATGCCAGATATGAATCAGCTCCGGATGAAACTGTAAATCACAAGGCGTCAACAGCTCTCTGGCTAGTTCAGCTCCGGATGAAACTCAAAATTACAAGGAGTCAACAGCTCTCTGGCTAGTTCAGCTCCGGATGAAACTCAAAATTACAAGGAGTCAACAGCTCTCTGGCTAGTTCAGCTCCGGATGAAACTCTACAATAGCTCTCTGGCTAGTGTTGCAGCAGGATCCACCTCTCTAACCATCTCACAGAAGAGAAGCTATTTAATGAACCATTAAGGAGAGGAGGATGAGATCTCCATGGCTTCTTCCACAGCAGCCAAATTTATGCAAATCAATAGCCTGACAGCCAGGTGTTGGGAGCCTTGGCGCTCCTGCGCCGAAAATAATAACAAAATAAAAACAAAAACAACAAACAAAACAAAAACTTCAGATCCCTGGATACAAACAATACCCATGAATTAAAAAAAGATGTGTGGTGTGCCAATATTGCAGAAGATACATTAGAGAGAAAGGTTTTCACAGGCCTCCTCGTCTGCGTAAGCATAATCCCCGCCTGGCAATCGCTGTTCTTGAAACACTGCCTGACACAATGCACATCCATAACTCATTTGCTCGAAGGCTTCCAAGCTATTCTCATAGCTTCCACACAGAATTCAATTCAAACACCGAACCGCATTCTTGGAGGACCGACAAGCTGGAGCAGCCGTGCATCATCATGTAAAATGGATTTCATTGCTTTTTCGATCAAATATTTTTTTTACCGTCATGCACATTTGTCAATGGACTAATTTTCCCGTTTGTGTGCATCCTGATTCTAAATAGTCCAGTCAAGAGTAATGACCTGTCAAACATATAAATATCACAGATCAGGTGTTGTTGTTGCTATGTTGAATAACCTGAAAGGTGAATCTTGACATCCACTTCAATTTGCTTTTTCCTCACACTCTGTGCTGGGACCAATCGCACATGCTGTCAAAGGTAGTTCAGCAACTATCAGTTCTGAAACACATTTCTGCCTCAGGGGTCACATTGAACACTTCCATATTCAGGAACTCTGTATGTACACAGACAGGCTTTAAATGGGGTCAACAGGCTGCTCTTGCATAAGTAATGGATATAGGAATATATACTGTAAGGAAATACAGGCAAAAGGCACCAGAGAACACAGAGAATAAAATGTGGTTAACAAATAGAGTCATGGACAAAAAAGAGCAAGAATTTGAATGCATGCAATTTTAACAAAAATTACAGCGGTCATGACAACATGACACGTTATTGTTGTACAACTAATGAACGCAGTCAATTCAGAGAAAACGATTCTTGGAAAAATGAACTGACTAACTCTTTTCAGAGTTTCCTCTGATTGCTCCGAGGGAAATATAGGATACAGCGAGACCACGGCATATGGAGAAGTTCCAGAAAAAAGGTCCCCACATCTTAGGTAAGTGTAAAAACAGTGTGAGGTTCCTTTAAGAAGAATTCCTGAAAAAGCTGCAGTGTCATTAAAAAAGGAACGCACAATTACATACTACACGCTACATTTCCCCCTCTTGTACTGCCTAAGCATGTGGCTGGTATGTCTGGCTCAGGGATGTCATTTGGGACAAATGTTTGCTACAAGACTTTTAAGCAACAGAAAGCGAGAGGTTGCGCATTATCGCAAATAACATCATAACTGATCACGTTTCAGGCCGAAGCTAGTGGCTAAAGACGCTTACATTTCCTAATGGATTTTAGGGAGATGATTACAGCCTGACCCTGTGGCCAAACATTACACGAGACTAAGGATGTGCCAGAGAAACTCCAGGACCATACAACAATGCGTGTTGTGAAGACAGTAAGATCCAAATCACTGGTGATTACCCTGCGACAAAATACACCCCCCCAAGCATTTACGGACACACTTTACAGAGATCTCATTGCGGTGAATTAGAGTGGTTTGGTCAAGAATGGCGGGCCATGTTACAGAGAATCTATGAGCACTTACTAATTAACTTCATCCTTGAAATATTTCTGAGCTGCTTCCCATTACTCCTCTCTGCTGTGGAGTCTTATCCACGGTTATGGGGGGAGAATGATAATCGGCCTAAAGTCCACTTTAAAATGCAAAAGAAGAATGGTATCTCATGCGAATAGGATATCAGGCTCAGGTAATCTTTCTTGAACTGATGCATCTTTACAATGTAGTACACCTTTTTTTGTATTAAATTTAATTTATTATCACTTTACCAGCATGAATTGTGCACAGTCAGGTTAAACATAACTGCACATTTGTTACTTGCACAAAAAAAATCAGTGAGTGGACACTTTCTAGTAGTTTGTGTTGGATGGCACTGTTTTGACAGTGATGCAACCTGTATACAGGACAAATTTGACCTCACAGTACAGATGGTGACTGAATCAATCCCCATCAGAAATAAACCCTTTCCCGCCAGGGCTATTCTTGGGTATTCTTTCATTAAGGTATTTATTTTATTTAGAATTGTGAGGAGCTTGAGATTTTCAATGGGCAACAGAAAGAGAAATACAGTTATGCGGGTAAAACACATCGACTGAAAGCTGAAATGGAATTGGCCGGCATGCTGCAAACTGATACTGTGACTTCAATTTTAAGTTCAGGTTTGGAGAAGGATGAGGGAATGTCTCACAAAAATG
The DNA here is from genome assembly GCF_963457725.1 of Sprattus sprattus. Classification (NCBI taxonomy): domain Eukaryota; kingdom Metazoa; phylum Chordata; class Actinopteri; order Clupeiformes; family Clupeidae; genus Sprattus; species Sprattus sprattus. Next base: position 29,534,917 of record NC_137921.1, read on the forward strand.
TGCTTACGCAACTGAGGGAATATAAAAACGTCTGCATTAAGACAGTCTGTGCGGACCTGGTGGGAAGGGGGGTGACGTCATGGCAGTGGGGACTTGGAGGGGGTTAGGGAGGAGCAGCAGTGACCCCTGGTGGCCGGGAGTGGAAGTGCAGCACGGAGGCTGCAGACATGCGCACTAAGCTGTGCTGAAATGAGTCAGCCATTTCATTCCCCCTCTTTCCTCCCCCTCAGGGCAAGAGAACTGGGAGTTGTAGAGGAGGGAAGCAGGGGAGTTTGGAAAATGTTGTAGTGTACACTAGAAAGAGAGAACTCTCAAAACAGGAGGTGGAGGAGGAGGCGACAGAGATAGCAGGTGGCACGGAGCTGACCATACTTCTTTGGCTGCCTATGGCACACTGGTTTCCTTTCATCCATCTCTCTCTCTCTCTCTTTCCTCCCTCACTCACCTGCACTGCCGACGCCATGCACCAGCAGGAGGATGTGTTTGTCCACTTGTCCAACCGGTCTGGAGCCTTCCAGGGAGGAGCGGGACCCCTACAGAGTACAGACCACAATTATAAAACAAGGACACACGCATATGCAGATTCTCTCTCACACACACATACACACAAAGATCGACATGCAGACACAGAGACACACACACACACACACACACACACACACACACACACACACACACACACACACACACACACACACACACACACACACACACACACACACACACACACACACACACACACACACACACACACACACACACACACACACAAAGGCCAGCTCAAGGCAACATTAGTGTGCGTGACCATTCTGAGTTTTGCATGGCCTCTATGGCCATCCCTCATCCTCTCAGAAGTAATTACAGAAGCTGCTTGGCTCCAAAATAAGGGACACTTGTCATTTGCCACCCTATAAAGCCCAAGGACGCTTTCCTGCTTTGTAAGCAGCGGGTAAATCATGCAGTCGCCGGCCATTTCACTTCCCCATCACGAGCAGGAATCAGAGCCCTAATGGCTCTTCAGGGCCGCAGTTGCCGGCTGCCTAATGAAAAATGACACCGGGGGATGGATACCGTGAGGTCTTCTGAGTAGAGGGGCTCCTGGCTGCGGGCCAGGCCCATAGAGCGTGCCATGTGTAGGTTGCCATCCAGGTCGGAGTACTTCCCTGTCTGGGACGTCTCGGAGAGTCTAGACAGGAGAGAGGGCGAGAAAGAGGTTGGAAGACAGGGTAACACAAAAGGACATCAAGAGAGAACACATAAGAAAGAACACTACTAAAAAGAAAGAAAGAAAGAAGAAAGAAGAAAGCAAAGACTCGGCTCCAGAGAGGATGAAGGATTTGAGCTGAGGCAGCGCTGCGGGGGGGGGGGGGGGGTGGGCGGGAGGTGTCAGGGCCCTGCTGAGAAGAGTGCCGACCTGAGGTAGAAGACTGATTTGGTGGTGCGCTCCTGGTAGACAAACATGTTCTTCCTGTTGACCACGCAGAAGGCACTGAGAACCGAGCGCAGGGCCTGAATGGCTGCAGCAGAGAGAGAGAGAGATAGAGAGAGAGAGAGAGAGAGAGAGGGGGAGAGAGAGAGAGAGAGAGAGAGAGAGAGAGAGAGAGAGGGGAGAGGGAGGGAGGGAGAGAGAGAAAGAGAGGGAGAGAGAGAGAGAAATAGGTCATGTTACACGAAAAACCAACAAAATAAGATACAAAACACCATCAGGATTGAGATGATGGCACACAAACTGTCAAGTCAAACTGTCATCAAAACAATGAAGAATATGCTTGGAGTTGTGGTTTCAGACTCATCAGAAGTCAGAAGAACTGACAAAGGCTCATCCTGCCCCAAAGCATTAGTGGTGGATTTTAGTGTGATAGCCCAACTTTAATGAAGTCTTTAAACGTTATATCCCAATGAGTGCAGTGGCTTTCCCTACTAAACCTCCAAGATGGTTTATGTGGTATGATGGTATGATAATGGTATGACTGTAGACTAGTGGCAGAAAATGAGGAAATAATGTATACATTTAGGGCCTGATTTACTAACATGCGACTGCTGCTTAATCTGCGTTCGCACATTAGCGCACAGTGTTTTTGCGCATGTTCCGTGGTATTTATCAAACCAGATCTGCGCTGGGCAAACTGTGTTTACTCCGCCCTATATAGGGCCTGATTTACTAACATTGCGACCACTGCTTAAACTGCGTTCGCACATTAACGCACGGTGTTTTTGCGCATTTTCCATGCTATTTATTTAGGAAGAGAAAATGAAGCTTCAGCGAAGTGGAGATAGATTTATTGGTTCACGTTCGCTCAATCACTGAACCTGATTCAATGTGTGCGCTGCTATATTGTTGTTCTGCCCGCCATCACCTACAGCGAGATGTTTAAAAGAACACGATTATAAAGAATATGTTATTGGTGGCATTAATGCATAAACTGTCTATTATAACAATATAGATGTGTACATGGCGAGATTAATCATTTCTACAAGGGACATGGGTTCACTACAATATATATGGACGTGGGTGCAATCAATGGTTCCGATTACGTTCGGAAAGTTTGCAATTTCAAAAAAAGTCCTTTTTGATGTCTCTAATTTCAGCTATGGCAGTGGGGAAATGTATTGACCAGTGTGGCGTAGCAATGCATCGAGCACCTGGGTGAATATTTGGCTGAGTGAAGGCTGAGACTGCAGATGCTATAACTGGTTGAAATTATCCGGAGGCCAATATTTGTAAATTAGTTTTAACAACTGATGGAATGGAATGTGATCGTCTGGTGGAGAGTTCGATGTCTCTCTGATCTGGTCCAGTAATTGAAGTATTGCGTGGCTGGTTAACCTGTACCGTCTAATGATTTGTGGTTCATTTAACTGAAAATGTGTTATACGAGTTGAAAAAAATATTTCTGTGCGCTGTCTCTGTCTTCTTTCTTCGCCTTGCTGTTATCACTGCTGCCATATCAACGTTTTCAGACTCAATGGAAATGCACTTCCTGGTTAAGACGTCCTTTTATGAGGCGGAGAATTAGCGCGCAAATCGGAGACGTGCGCTCGCCAGGCAGTTTATTAAATACCACGCAATACATCATTAGGCGCACTCCTCCCATTAAAGTGCGCTTCACGCCTACGTTACCACCCACATCTCCGTGCAACCCAGGTACACACCCTCAAAGCGTTAATATGCGACTCTACTCAAATGCGCCCCCTTAGTAAATAACGTTTTATGTTTATGACCGCTATTTTACGCCAGAAATGGGCGCAATCCTGTTAGCAAATCAGGCCCTTAGTTCACTATTAATAATCTAGCTGCGTCTGCCTGTTTTCCTGATCTCTTCCTTCTCTCGTTACATTCCAGTATGTGATTAATGGGAGAGAAAAGATTTGATCCAATCACGTCTCATTCTCTGTGAAGCATGAATCTGAGCTTCAACCTCCAAAGCCTTCATTACATCTTAGGCAGGTCCACAGTAGTGTTTTTTCAGTTTCTTTTTTCAATTCACCAAAGTGGTGTTTAGCATAAACTGCCATTTTAGCTAGGTTAGCTAACATTAGTTCAGCAAAAAAAAAAAAATCAACTAGCTAGTTCATCTTCCATCTGACTTGGAATCAACATTGAAAGAGACAGTGCATGGAGTGTATTGGATTTCCGAGTGTTTTTAATTCCCTTAATGGGCAACTAGAAAGCACAGGAGAAAAGAGTAGCGACATCTGTTGATGTACTGGCTTGTGACTGAGTTAGTTAGCTAGATAGTGTTATTGCTGTTGATATTGAACTGCCTTTGAATGAGGTAAACAGGCTCCATCAACTGTTTAGTGTTACTAATTATTTGCTTCTTATTGCTCTAAACAATCTTGATGGTCGTTAGAAGAAATACCAGTTGGCTAGAGGGAAAGAAGAGAGGAGTGTTGAGTCGTTTTCGCTTGTCGGACATTACTTGGTGCATTTGTGGTTATTGAAATCAAATTTTATCAAGGTATGTAAAACTTGCTAATGAAGTTGAGTTGCAGTAGTTTTTTGGAAGATATACAGTAGCAGTCTACAGCAGAGCTGCTCGTGACTGAAATGACAAATGCAAAGGTCACTGCACTGACTGCACTCAACAGCAGTGGTGGGAGCCTTGCCTACACTTTGAGCTTTAAAAATGTGTAATTTAATGTGTTCTAGTCAAATAACTTTCAGGAAATGTGTATTTCTACCTTTTATTTGTCAGATTATTGTCAGGAAAGCGACTATCATACACTATTTTGTGATTTTTTTTGTTTCTTAAATGTTTCTCCCAGGGAGCACACCACTGAATGATTTCACTTTCACTAAGCACCACCACATTCCCAGTCATTTGGTGCCCCCCTGCCTTGTACCCCCCTTGGATAGCGGTAGAGAATAGGGATGCACCGATCGGATATTTGTATCGGTACCGATATTGAAGACATTTCTAGATTGGGTATCAGTGACAATGGGCCGATCCATATTTAAAAAAAATAAATAAATAAAAAATGTATGTTTATGTATATACTTGAATCCTATTCCTACTACAGTACATTATTGACGATACAGTAGGCCTACTGCCTTTCGTACCTTATTGCTTAATTACAAGTTGGGACTACCTCTAATGCTATTTATTTTGAAAGTCTACCAACCAAGCTAGTGAAGCTATTGTTTTCTCAAATTTCAGCCCCCCTATTATTTTATTATTTATTTTGTTTTACATTGTATTTCACTTTGCTGGAGCAGTTCTACTTGCCTAAACCACATTTTGCTTTTGCTGACAAATAAACGATAAAGCATTTATCTCGTCTTGTGGTGTAGTAAAAGATGATAATGTTCAAGGGTTGCTTCAAAACGACTTGGCTAGCAGCAGAAATGTTCATTAAATCATGCGTTTCTTCACTCCTTTATTCTCAATGCTTGAAAAGTGGTGTTTAAACGCTGTTATGACTCACACAAAATATAAATCGTTATTGAAAGCCTAACCAGAGTCCGCCACTGATGTAGACTAGTTAGCTTGCTGCCTCTTAACTGGACACCTGTGATGCCACTCACCTCTGGACACGCCCATGTTTGGCCCCATCTTGAGGCGGGGATGGATGTGAATGACTGTGCTCCACACCACGTTGCAGGCAAAGTGACCTGGAATGAACTGCATGGTGGCTGCCAGGTAGTCCCGAGGCTGGTAGCTTTCATCTGCATTGTAGTCTACAGAGTGACGAGGACCAAACAGAGCAGACTCAAGCATTTTTACATTTTACTTTCACATTTATCAAAAGTACTTTCAGTTAGTTTTTGTTCCGTTACATTTAGGCTTTTATCCAAAGCGACATGCAGCATTGTTAAGATCTAAAATTGTATCAGCATGTCTCCTTCTGATTGGGGGTAACAGGCCCATGACCTTGGGTACCAGTTGAACTCCAGGAACACCACCAGCAAGACAAAGTAAACAACATCAGCAAAACAACAACAGCGATGACAAAAGCGATCCAGTGGTGCTGAATGGTTCCTCAGAGCCCCCTCTGCTCCAGGGGGACCCATTTCACTGCACGCGCGACGCCTTTATTGCTTTCCAAAACAAGTCTCCCCTCCGTCTCCCGGATCCAATTCATTTACAGACAGTGAGGCGGAACAATCAGCGATATTAGGAAACTACACCGCCGATTGGGGCTTAATGGCCGCCATAAAACAGCGCCGGCTCAAGAATGCTGTCATAGGGGCCTGGAGGACAGGACCATAGGCTGGAGTCATTCTTCTCAGCAGCCCTGTCATCCATGCCCCCTCTCTCCCTTTCTCTCTCTCTCTTTCTTTCTCTCTCGCTCTCCCTCTATCTTTCTCTCTCTTTCTCTCCCTCTTTCTTTCTCTCGCTCGCTCTCTCTCTCTCTCTCACTCTCTCTCCCTCTATCTCTCTCTCTCTCTCTCACCTTCACTATCATTCTATTTCTCTTACTCTTTTTCTCTCACTCACTCGTGCATTCTTTCTAGCTCTAACCTTGCCTGTGTCCAGGCCGGGACCTCTCTGGCTCCCTGTATTGATTGTTGCCCATGACGACTGAGATGCGTGAGCCTGGGAGGGGGTTTGGAGTGGTGTGGGGGTGGGGGAGTGAGGCACTCTGTGATGGTAACTTCGGACTGGCTGGCGGTGATTAACACTGCAATCAAGGGCAGGCTCAAGACAAGGATCGCATAACAACACACCACTGAGGATCTCACAGGCATTCTGAGTGGCTTGGCCTTGGGTGCGTTTGTATGAGCTTGCTGATGTGCTTGAATTGCAAATGAACTAGCCCATGAGGGTGTGCATATATGAACATGTGTATGTGTGTATTATTATGTGTGTTTATATGAGTGCTTGTATGAGATTGTGTATATATGCGTGTATATTTCTGATGTATCATCGGAGATTGCCATCCTCTGCCGGTACAAGGACTCGTTCTCCAGCTGGCTGTGGAGTGTGTGTGGAGTGTGTGCGTGAGTGTGAATGTGTATTTCTGATGTACCATCGGAGTTTGCCATCCTCTGCCTGTACAAGGACTCGTTCTTCCAGATGTCCTCCTCACTCTCGGCCACTAGGAGGGAGTTGCAGACGTGGCTGTCATGCAGGTCTTGCAGCAGGAGGCGCTAGAGAGCAGGGAGGGGAGACCAGAGAGGCACCTTTACTAATATGACGAATGAATGGCCAGTCATACATGCAACAAGCACATGCAACAATTAGCCGGACACTTATTAGCCGAAATTAAAATAAATAAATAAACAAAGAAACAACCTCTTTCTCTTAACTTCCAAATCAAATCTAGCACTAATCCAATCTTCCCGATACCATTGGATTTACTGTGGCTCATATAAGCTGAATAAACTGATTCTGGTATGTGTGAATATAGCGAAAAGATTTATGCTAGCAATGGCAGCTAAAACAGGGTTGGATGATGAGTAGAAACTTCTAAAACCCAATAGGGAAAAGAGGCACAACACCTTTTCACTATAAGTTTGTCGCCTCTTCAAAGCCAGATACTGCTGTGACTAGCTTCTACTTCTTCCGGTTAGCCATCACCTAGACCTCTCCCCAGATCCCGCTGCCAGGTGAAGCAGAGACTCTACCTGGTTTACGATGCGGCAGATCTCGCCGATCTTCCTCACGAGCAGCTGATGCAGCCGCAGGTACTCGGGGATCTCCTCCTCTTCCTCATCCCCCGAGCCTGCCTCCTTTCCCCCAATCAAACTCCTGAAGACGGGACCGAGAGGGAACCGGACTCATTAAAGTTACATGGCGCTCGATGAATAGTGAAGAGAGGAGAAGTCGTTTTCATTATAAATGCATGATGAATCGTTAAAACAATTACATGTCTGCCCGTTCACCCTGTCTAGAGCATAAACTGTGATCCTGCAGCTGAACTCGTCAAGCAGTACTGTACTAACATCAAGTCTCCGAGCTCATACTGATAACATGAATACCTAATCTGCACTGTATTGTTAACCTGCACTGTAAGAAACTCAGCTAAAGGTGCTAAATTAATGAAAGTCTGCGATTCTGACAAAATGTTGTTGATTTGACCTCGATAGCCGATGAAATTACATCTCTCCCTTCCGTGCTTCTGAAGCAACGTATTGATTGGCTGGAATAATGTATGGCTCAGTCCGACCCACTTTGTTTATTTCCCAATTACAGAGCCAGGACCTTTTCTAAAGTGCACACTCAGAACAGAGAGCTAGAAGGCCGTGAGGAGCAATTAGCCGTATTTGACGAAAAGCGAATTAAATTAGAATTCTACACCTCCGCTTCAAGGTCTCGGAAGGAATGATTGTAAATGTAAATGTGAACCGCGGACAAGCTGTATGTAAATTTACATGTAAAGGTAACGCATGAATAATTGTAAATCCAAACGTTAAACACAACCAAGCTCTGGCTAAATCTCCATGCAAGGGTAACTTTAAGCATAAACGAACAGGTGGATATGAACGTACCTGGAATGGGAGAATACCTCCACCCTGTCCTGGTGGACCTTCAGGAGGAGCCAGAAGTCGGGCATGAGGGGACTCTGGGTTTCCTGCTCATCCAGGGTCGGACTCTCGCACTCCGAGTCACTGCTCCCCCCGTCATAGCCTAACGATCACAAAAGGCATTGCGCTCAGCCATCAGTCGTACAGTAATGAAGGTGGATTAGGGACATTTAAACGCAGACTTGCATTCACTTTGAAAGAGCTAAGAGGATGAAGGAGCTGGCTTGGAAACAGTAGGCATTAGGGAGGTGAGGAAACAGTTCAGAGACTAAATTTGCACATTTTTCCCCACTTTACAGTCAGTAAACCAAAACGACAATGAATGAACGGACATGGTGCACAAATTTAGCTTCTTCTTTTTTGTTCCTGGAGTTATTACCTGGCTTAACATGGCATCTTTGTATGCCACATAAAAGCAACAGTCTGTGGTTGTTCGGTTTGTGTGCCGGTCATAGCGGGTGACCTAATGAACACTCCCGTGCCATTGACATTGCAGGCAGCGGATGAGGGTGAAAGTGACGGATGCTGTCAGCGCTGACAGCTCAGTGAGTGATAAGCATCAGACAGCGGTCTCTGACATGTTGTACATAGTCTGTCAGCGATGGAGGCTAAGTGGAGGCCTCGTCTTACCTAGCATGTCGGAGTCCAAGCTCCCCTGGCTGGATACGACACTCTGCACACGACTGGGCCGCAGCTTCCCGCTGCCTGTGGAGAGATGGGATCAGACAGACACTCGTGTCAGGAAGACACAAGATTTCACTTCAGGAACGCCACTTACTAGTGCCAGCACTTAAAGACTGCACAGTCCCACTAGAGATGCCTCTCTCAGAAAACTAGTCCCCACACACTATTGTAGTCATAGCGCCAGCAGGGCTAAGAGAGAAGTTTAGCATGAGCCGCTTCTGGTGTATGTCAGCCCTCATCATTGCAGGGTGCTCTACCACTTGAGGGGAAAGAGAGTGAGAGAGGAAAGGCAAGGCAAGTTTATTTTTTATGGCACATTTCATACACAGAGGCAATGTCCTTTACATAAACCAAAAGCAAGAGGAACAACCAAAGGAAAAATAAAGACGATAACAGGAAAAGATAGGAAAAACAATAAGGATAAAACTACAAAAGAAAAAGAAAGACACAAAACACATAAACTGGAAATAAAAACAGTGGAAGCAGTCCTGACTGTGTGTTTCTCTGTTTTGGAACACCACAGAAAACAGCAAAGGCCCAAATAGAACCCTGAATAGAAACCGCCATGGAGCCCAATAGAGATGTTTTCAGAGAAAGGCCTGAAATAGAGCTTAGCCCGGAAATAGAGCTCAATACATCACTTCCCTTACAGAAAATAACTAGAGGTCTACTTCCTAAATTAAAGCTTTAGAGCTCAATCAAAAGCATGAAAAGATTGTTTTTTCAACCTGGATTTAAAAATTGCTGCACTTGGAGAACATCTAAGATCTTCTGGCAGTTTGTTCCAGTTGCATGCAGCATAACAGCTAAATGCTGCTTCACCCTGTTTGGTTAAGACTCTGGGCTCTACTAGCTGACCTGAGTCCATGGATCTAAGAGGCCTTCTGAGTTTATTATAATATAATATTTCAATATAAAATGTCATATATGTATTCTAAGCCTAAACCATTAGTGGTTTATTGACTAGTAGCAGCACTTTAAAATCTATTCTGTAAGTATCTGGAAGCCAGTGTAGAGCTGGAGCCAGATTTTAGAACTTGAGTAATGTTCCGTTCTCTTCATCCTGGATAAAACTCTGAATGAGCTGCAGCTGTGTAATGGCCCTTCAGGAAGTACCGTTAAGAGGCCATCCTTCTAGACATAACAGCAGGGGAGAGTTTCTGTCGGTCATTCTGCGACACTTTTCATATGAAGGTGAGATCTGAGTATATCAGAACGCCAGGATTTGATTTTTAAAGCCCAAAAATTGAGGTGTTTACTAGTACTAATTCTCTTCTATTCCTTGCCAAGCACATTAATGTCTTTATTTAATGTCTTTATTTAATTGAAAAAAAATTCAGCTAATCAAGTTTGCTCTCAACATTGACATAGTGAGTCTATTGGGCTGTAGTCATTTGGTGAGAGGAGGGAGAAAGACAGGGCAGGAGAAAGCTAGGGAGAGAAAGTGAGAGAGAGAAAGAGGGATGGAAGGAGAGGAAGGTAAGGAGAGAGGGAGATTAGAAAGAGGCAGAGAAAAAAACAGATAGACAGTCACAGGGAAAAGGAGGAAGAGATCGAGACAGTGAAGGAGAACCAGACACAGAGAGAGAGAGAGAGAGAGAGAGAGAGAAGGAGAGAGAGTAAAAGAGGGATGGAAGGAAGGTAGGGAGAGAGGGAGAGAAAAAAGAGGCAGAGAGATAAACAGAGATAGATAGAAAAAGGGAGACGGTCACAGAGAGAGAGAGATAAACAGACAACAGACAGAGAAGGAGGAAGAGACAGACAGCAAAGGGGAGGTAGAGAGAGAGAGAAAGAGCGAGAGAGAGATAGATGCAGCAGGTAGGGCTGAGAGAAGAGGGATGTGCAATGAACCTGAAAGCTCACACACTCTCCACATGTCAACATCTGTTCCCATTTTGCCTCCTGCCAGCAGGTAATCAATACAGAGCACCCAGGAGAGCCGCCTGGCTCCCGCATAGCTGCTGCTGCTGAAACTGCTGCTGCCACCTCTATGGTTGCCACAGCTACGGTTGCCTACGCCGCCGCCTCCACCGCTGCCATCACCACTGCTTCTTCTGGGGTCTCAGGAGGCAGGTGCTTTCAGCTCGTCACTGGCTGGATGGAGCTCTAACCGTCTCCCGCGTGATTCGCTGCGTTTAAAAAGGTCACCGTGCCCTTTACCGAGGTACCGGGAGTTTGTTTGGGGCGCCGCTAAACCGCTCGCTCGCCATTACCGACAATGCCTGGCGAGATGACTGACTACAGGCACATCTGTGGAAATTGCCTTAGACAAAACTGAGTGAAAGGTGATGCGGCTGCTTTAGATAGATAGATAGATAGATAGATAGATAGATAGATAGATAAAACTTTATTGCCACACGACAATGTTGGTGGTATTCTTTTTTCAGAGGTAGCTCAGGCCAGTAAGGAGGGGAGAGAAGGGGGTAGGGGAAAAAATAAAAATAAAAAATAAAAATAAAAATAAAAATACTCAATAGTAAATAACTAAAAATAATTTAAAGCAATAACACTCCCAACCACCCGGCGGTGTACTCACTTTGTGTGGTGGACTGCACAGACTCAACCGTCCCAGCGGTGTACTCACTGTGTGTGGTGTACTGCACAGACTCGGCCAGGCTGACGGCGGTGTACTCACTGTGTGTGGTGGACTGCACGGACTCGGACATGCTGGCGGCGGTGTACTCACTGTGTGTGGTGGACTGCACAGACTCGGCCAGGCTGACGGCGGAGGGTGTTTTGGGGGGTGAGGTGTGTTCAGAGGATTGGTCCACACTGCCGCTGGCCTGGAGCTGCGCAGTGCTGCTGGTGGCCGAGCTCTGGGAGCGTGCCTCCTCCGAGTCGGGTCGGCCCAGGGGCTTGCCCCGGCCCGCTTCACCACTGGTTTCGAGTTCGGGGAATGGATCACCCGCCACCTTCCCCCCTCCTGCTGCTGCTCCTGCTGCTGCTCCTGTCCGGCTCTCTTCTTCCTCTCTCCTCTCTTCCATCTGAGGAGGCTACAAACAGGGGGTTAGAGAGAGAAAAGGAATGAGAGAACAGAATTAAACAACTCAATTACTACATTTCATGCTTATTCATCTCTCAAAAGTGACTGGCAGCTCCAAAGACGTATGAATTTTGTATGGCTATGTGTAATCCCTGGGTACTGAAACCACCTTCATGTTGAGGTTTGCTCTACCATCTGTGCTACATATGTAAACAGATGTGTACCGTAATTTTCGGACTATAAGCCGCGACTTTTCCCCCATTTTTCGACCCTGCGGCTAATATAACAGTGCGGCTTGTCTATGGATTTTTACAGCTAACGGCCACTAGGGGGAAAGCTAAATCTTTTTAGAAAAAAAAAAAAATTAAAAATGTTTACCATCCACAATGTTTACACATTTGCTTCAACACGCTGAAGTAGCCGCGAAGCAGACTTCTACTGCGAGTGGTACGAGACAGAACGACAGCGAGAAAGACGGACATTGCGAGCGCAAGACAGTTTGTGAGACACCCTCATTATGGAAAAAAAACGTAGAAATGCATATGATGCAGCGTTTAAGTTAAAGGCAGTCAATTTGGCAGTAAACCAAGGAAATAGAACCGCTGCACGTAACCTTGGAATCAACGAGTCAATGGTGAGACGTTGGAGACGCCAGCAGGAAGAATTGTCTCAATGCAAAAAGTCAAAAAAAGCTTTCAGAGGTCACAAAAGCAAATGGCCCGAACTTGAAGACATTCTCGAAGATTGGGTGAACACTCAAAGAACAGACGGCCGAGGAGTTTCCACCGTGCAGATCCGATTGAAGGCCAAAACAGTCGCCACCGAAATGAAAATTGAACATTTTAGAGGTGGACCATCCTGGTGTTTCAGATTTATGAAGCGAAAGGGACTGTCCATCAGGGTGCGGACGACTGTGTGCCAGCAACTCCCTCCCGACTACCAAGAAAAAATAACAAACTTTGGCGAATTCACACAAAGAAAGATAGAGGAATATTCCATCGGACCGGACCAGATCATAAATATGGATGAAGTGCCGTTAACATTTGACCTGCCTCTCACTAGGACTGTTAACAAGAAAGGTGAATCGTCCGTCACGTTGAGAACCACTGGACACGAGCGAACAAATTTCACTTGTGTTCTTGGCTGCACAGCATCAGGAGTGAAGCTTCCGCCAATGGTGATTTTTAAGAGGACTACAATGCCAAAAGAAAAGATCCCAAACGGCATCTCCTTTAAAGTCAACAAGAAAGGGTGGATGATGGAAAGCGTAATGAAGGAGTGGCTGAATGAGTGCTATGTCAAACGCCCTGGAGGATACTTTCGGCAAAAAAAAGCTTTGCTCGTTTTGGACAGTATGAGGGCGCATATCACAGATTCGGTTAAAGCAGCCATCAAGAGCACAAACTCCGTTCCAGCTGTGATTCCTGGGGGCACAACGAAGCATCTGCAGCCACTGGACATCAGTGTCAATCGTGCGTTCAAAGTGGCACTACGCGTTCAGTGGGAGGCGTGGATGACGAGCGGCGAGAAATCGTTCACCAAAACGGGTCGCATGAGAAAAGCCACTTTCGCACAAGTTTGCGAGTGGATCCTGATGGCGTGGAGTAGTGTGAAAAAATCCACAATCACCAACGGGTTCAGAAAGGCTGGACTGCTGCATGATGGAGAGGAGGACGCCGCCACACTTGAGGCCTTTCAGAGGCTGTTCGATTCCGACAATGACGAAGAGGAGTTCGTTGGTTTTGAGAGCGACATCGAAAGAGAGGGGAGAGTGGCTGACGAAGCCCTGAACCTGTTTGTTTCCGACACTGAAGATGAGGACTTTTGTGGTTTTAGTACGGAGGAAGAAGACGAAGATGAGGATTAATGACTTGACTTTTCTGGTTACAGCCGTGTACTTCACCAAAGATGAAGAGGAGGGTTACGGTAGGCTAATAATGTATTTTAAGCAGCCGTGTTACTGCAATTTTAGGTTTACTGTCGTGTTACAGGCACTTTATTTGTTGATGATGTTTATGAAGATGAAGAGGAGGATTACGGTATTAACTTTTCTGGTAGGCTGATAACCGTATATTTTAAGCAGCCGTGTTACTGCAATTTAGACTTACTGTCGTGTTACAGGCACTTTATTTGTTGTTGTAGCTTTATATGTTCTGTAGCTTCTGTAGCTACTATTGCACTAAATGGTTGAAAACGTTATGCAAATATGCAACTTGTTTGTTCAAATGTTAATAAATGGGAGCTTCCCCAAACAGTTGCCTCTTTCCCGACAATCCCCTCTGTGCACGAACCATATGGTAATTAAACATAAAAAACTTGCGGCTTATAGTCCGGTGCGGCTTGTATATGTACAAATTGTGCAATTTAACTTCTGCGGCTTATATTCAGATGCGGCTAATAGTCCGGAAAGTACGGTAATTACATATGAAAGACTGTATTATTTACATGTAATCTAGGAATATATAAAACACATAGAGGGCTAGTGGACTTCAGTAAGTGTATACTTAGAGTGGACTAGTGCACTAATGCATGTCCCCCCCAGATTCATAGTGACCCCGATCCGTCCCCACCACTCTCCCTACGTAAAGCGACAATCATCAGTTAATAACTCTGCACAGCTAATTAGGTGATGTTAGCATCCCCCCAGTTAAAAAATCTGCACCGCTGGACTAGTGGACTTCAGTAAGTGTATACTTAGAGTGAGCTATTGGACTTCAGTAAGTGTATACTTAGAGTGGACTAGTGGACTTCAAAAGTCGAAAAACATGATTTTCTATCAGTATTCAATTTAATCGAACATTATGAAGCGTATCTCTATTTGGCAGTTGTTTATGTGGTATCGTACCTCAGCTTCCATCTCCCTGCTCTCAGCTTCAGTTTTAGGACATTTCCGCAGGGAGCAGTTATTGGCTGGGGTTCTGTGGGGTTCCTCGGGCTCAGGGCAGTGATTGGTCTGCTCCTTGGAGTAGGCGGTGCTCTCGGAGAGCCGCTTGACTGCCTGCAGTCGCTGGGGGTGGAGCCTGCTCAAGGACACGTAGTGGAAGTTCTCCTGTTCTCCGTTCAGCACGTACCCGGTGAAGGACAGACGCCTGAACTCCTACACACACACAAACACACACACACGCACACACAATTGAGACAGCCACACAGACACACACACATACACACTCGAGACAGCCACGCAAACACACACACACACACACACACACACAATCGAGACAGCCACACAAACGCACAAACACACGCACACAATCGAGACAGCCACACAAACACAGACGCAATGCACACACACAAAACGCAACACGAGACAGGCACACAAACAGCCACACAAACAGCCACACACACACACACACACACACACACACACACACACACTTATTCAATGAATGTTTATCTTCAATAGGTTTGGTATGTTTTTTCAAGACGAGCATAGCCAGGAGATGAGCAGACCTCTTTGAACTTCTCCAGTGACTGCTCGGGCCCAAACACAAACTGCAGGGGCACCACCTCGTAGTGGCAGCGTGGCCGCCCGCTGGAGCGGCACACGTGATTGGAAACCTTCTGCAGGGTGGGCGTGTTGATCACGCGGGCGTGGCGCAGAGCCGAGACTATCTCATCCTCCAGCAGCCAGCGGATCTGTGGACCAGGACGTGGGAGATAGAGAAAAATAGAGAGAGATAGATAGGGAGAGAGAGAGAGAGCGAAAGAGAGAAAGAGAAAGAGAGAGAAAGACAGAGAGAGAGAGAAAGAGAGCGAGAGAAAGAGAATGATACAAAGGAAAGGCAAGATAGAAAGAAGAAAAGAGAAAGAGATGGGGAGATTAAAAGTGACAGTGAGAAGTAATGACATGTCATCCACACCCTACACCTACATATCAAACTGTTGAGATGTATAGCTTGCATAAAAAGATGGGAGCGTATGGACCCCAGCCATGTGTTGACTTTTATTTAGCCACGAGGCCTTAACTGCCATCCCAACCACTCTTAGCAGGAGAGCACACACTCACCTCGTCCATTGTGGCCAACACCGCCAGTTTATGAGGAACAGGCAGTTTGGACAGGGGATCACCTGAGACCCTGGAGAACATGGAAATGAGACTCTATTTTAAAATTCATCTTAATGTCACCATCAACAATGAGATCTATCTTTACGTGCCTCACAGAAACCGCAGCCTTGAAAAGATCAAAGCCTTCGCCATTAAACAGAGACTGTCCAATCACAACTATGTATAACCTGTCCAATCTTGGCATGTGCCCCCCCCCCCCCCCTTCTCTTTTACACACCTGACAGCTTACCCCCAGAAGAGCCCAAAAACCTCCCCATGCAAGTCTCTCGCCCATCAACCACTCCTCCCTGGATGGGAAAGTATTCCAAAGCATTCATTTTTAATTTGCTTTTCATTTTAATTGGTTATGGAATTTAATTGGCTGTCTGTTTTTTGTGTCCTGATTGGTTAGTGCTTTTATTCTGTTTTGGATAAACATGGTTTTATGTTCCCATATATTTTTCTCTTATCCATTTAATGTTTTATTACTTTTAGATTTTGCTTGCTTATGTTTCATTTGTCTGAACCATTTTTGCTGTATTATATCTATGAGTTTGAGCTATGATTTTATGCTTTTTTTTCTTGTTTCTATTTTGGTATTGTGTTATTTGGTCTTTTATTCTTTCACTTTTACTGCTTTTATACGGCCTGCAAATTTTGCACATGTTCTATATGTCTTTGGTCTTTTAAATGTTTTATTCTATTATTTTAGTCTTGTTTATTTTTCCCAAGCATTTCCACAAATGTATGATAAACCCCAGCCTGCATCAATGGCCCCAAGGTCTATCCTTCCTCATACACATCATCATCATCCCTTGATCTGGTTCCCAAGGTGACCTGTGACCTTTGACCTACCCATCCATCCCGACGCCCCGCAGGTCCAGAGCACTCATCAGCTCCTCGTCAGAGCGGTAGGAGGAGGGCTGGGCAGGAGAACGGTTCAGGGACACACTTGACTCAGACGTGTACCTGCACACGGACAGCAGAAAGGGTGGGAGGAGAGAGGGTGGGGAGGAAGGCATAAAGAACAAAAAGAAAGAACAAAAATAAAGAAAGAGAACGCGGGAAAAAAAGACAGAAATAAAAGAAAGGAAAAAAGAAAGCTGCTCAGTCATGCATTGATTTGGTGCAGGCAAAAATTCCCTGAGTCCGGTCACGCGTGGATAATTCACCTGTTATGATGGAAGTCGGAGGGGATGACCTCTATCTCCAGGGGCAACGTCAGAACAAAGATGTCCAGCGTGACCGAAAGATCGCCCAGGTCGAGCGACTGAAGGGTCTCTTTGTTCTCCAGGCAAGAAATAACCTCTCCTGCACACAATGCGAGAGACGGAGAGAACAAATGAGACAATAGCCAAACCGTTGCACTGCAGGGCCGGGGACAAAAAGATCCACTGATCAGCGAGCACATTCACACAATCAGTAAACACTTAAGAGGGTTCAAACAGTCAGAACATAAAAGACTCTCAAGATGAAAAAACAATGTGACGTTAGCCCTGAAGAGGAAGCCAGTGTTCGTTAATGAGAAGGGCTGTATCAACATTGGACAATTAGCTGCCTCTGTGATAAATGGCACACTAACATTAACGTAGCCAATTTAGTCAATAAATACAAGTCTATTTCAATGAACAAATGTTGTACCAAACTGGTGCATATACTGTTGATAGAACGGGGTGTGTGTGTGTGTGTGTGTGTGTGTGTGTGTGTATTTGCATGCTTGTCTTGTGTGTATATGTTTAAATATGTGTGTGTGTGTGTGTGTGTGTGTGTGTGTGTGTGTGTGTGTGTGTGTGTGTGTGTGTGTGTGTGTGTGTGTGTGTGTGTGTGTGTGTGTGTGTGTGTGTGTGTGTGTGTGTGTGTGTGTGTGTATGTGTGTGTATGTGTGTGTGTGTGTGTGTGTGTGTATAGGTGTACGTGTACGTGTGTATAGGGCTAGAGATGGTGTGTGTGACTCACCCAGGCAGGTGGGCAGGGTCTGGATGGGCATGGAGCCGTGGCTGTTCTTGATGTTGATGGAGCAGGTGAGGTGAACGAACAGCGGGGGCATCTCTGGCTGCGGGCCCTCCGGCTCCAGGAGCGAGTCCCCCTCCAGGATGCTGAAGGAGTCCTCGTCCTGGTTCACCGTGTTGGAGTCCGACAGGGACTCGTCCTCGCCCCCTCCTCTGCCCCCACCTGCCCCCTCGTCCTCCCCACTGCTGCCACACAGGACGTCCAGCCTCCGCCCGGCCTGCTCCCGGTACTCCACCTCCAGGTCCGTATCGCTCTCGGTCACGATGCGACAGCCGGACATGATCTCTGGGAGAGGGGAGGAAACAGAGGTGACTAAGACCCATAGGACATCAGGAGAAAGGGAAACAAGAGAAGCAAGCTGTGGCTGTCCTTAGTTATTCGTTTGTTTCTAATATCAAGATAAGCATCTTATGATTGTCTTTCAAATACAATGTATATAAAAAGAAAAGCATGTGGATTCTGATTCAGGCAGTTGCAATACAGTCATGTAACACAAAAAAGGACCCCAACAGTAAACAACACCAAAACATCACCACTTACACACACATAGCAGAATGACACATGGATGCATTCTTGGCCAGTGGAACGGTTTTGAGTATATGTTATTGGGGCTAGAACTGCTCTGAATCCTGGGGCACACAGGGGAGAGGTCTTACTGCTGAGGCAGCTCCTCACTGTGTGAGAAATTAATCCAAGGACTTAAGGCCTTCCCCTATGGGGGCAGTAAAGCTGTTCTGCAGTGAGTGGTGTATTCAGAGAAATGCACTGTATGCATATCATACACTATTAACTCCACAGCACTAGCCAGTGGACAGGAGTGGAATCACACCCTATTAAATACAGATCACTAGCCAGTGGACAGGAGTTGACAAGGAGCACCCTATTAATGACAGATCACTAGCCAGTGGATAGGAGTTGACAAGGAGAATCCTATTAACTCCACAGCACTAGCCAGTGGACAGGAGTGGAATCACACCCTATTAACTCCACAGCACTAGCCAGTGGACAGGAGTGGAATCACACCCTATTAACTACAGATCACCAGCCAGTGGACAGGAGGGGACAGGGAGAAGAGGAAGGTCATGGTGGATGTGGGGTAAAATGCTTCTCACCGTCCTCAGTAGCCAGCTCAGCCTCAGACACCTCCATCTCATCACTGGGCCTTCTCTCCTCCTCACACTCAACATCCTCCTGTGCGCACACAGACACACAGACACAGACACAGACACAGACACAGACACAAACACAGACACAGACACAGACACAGACACA
>NC_137921.1:29558882-29568882 GCF_963457725.1 Sprattus sprattus
TCTTTCATTGAGAGGAATTCTACGTGTGGTCAGGACCAGTAGTAACTTCACACTTAGCGATTTAATCCACCAGGGGCGTCGTTCGACCGTCGTTCGGAAGAAACGGGAATTAAAAAAAAAAAACATGGCTACTTGAAGCGAGGAATATTTTACATGAATAAAGCTATCTACACAACTTTTTATATGTTTATAATGACTCGGTTTGATCGGAAATGTGCTACGCGACCAATGCAGAGTATTTAGGTCTTGACTGAAGCTTTCAAACAGTAGTTTGATGGCACATTTAGCGCTTATGCCACCATTCCATTGGCTTATATGGTAGCTTCTAGCTAGATGGTTGTATATTATGTAGAAGAAATCCAAACGATGTTTCTGTGTATAGCACATCATGAGAATGTCATTGTTTCACCTGCCTGTTCCCATCAAAATAGAAATAAAGAATATTGAGTATTTGAAAATAAAGATTAGGCTATACAAAACTAGTGCATTGCCCGTAGGAATTATGCATTCTGTAGTGTTAGCAGACGTAGGGCTGTTGGGTAGTGTAATGGCACGACATATTTGCACTCCACATAGGTACAGGTTACACTGAAGTATTATTGTGATGCATGTTTCCTTTTCATTAAGAAATGTGTTAATGGTAGCCTTTTTGGAGAGTTACCAACAAATAAAGTTTGAGATTATGTAGTGGATGCAGTTGAATATACTGTAGATGTCAACGTTGCTGTCTAAACTATAAACTAAATGTCATAAAGAAAGACATTATTTAAAATGAAGTTATGGTTGAAATAGGATCACTTCTTTATTGTAAGGGTAAGTGTAGGGCAAGAATGGTCATGCAGTTGGACTCAAATGTAGGTTAATTTTATTGAATGTATGTAGCCTACTGTACTGTATGACTTTGATGATGCTAGCTTTGACAGCCCACTCTCAGACAGATCGTAATAAATGTCCTTAAATGGGAACACAGTTTAAATAGGCTTCTCTGCTGGAGATGGCGTTACTATCCCCGCCCCGAATTTAGTGCACATTGCACGTTCGATGCACGCATAGGCTAGCTAATTTCACAGCAATTAACGTAAACAGGTTAACCTGACGTAAACAGCTCCTAAGAGCTACTTAAGAACTCGTGCACCTGACTTTAAGTTGATGGTTGGGAAACGCACGTAAATACAAAGTGCTACTTAGTGTACGATGTCGCGAAAATCCACGTAGGCCGTTAAGATACATCGTTATCGGGAAACGAGGCCCTGTACTTTACTTTACTACTTATATTTCTGATGACTTTTACTTTTACTTCGCTACATTTTGCAAAGAAAACTGATACTTTTACTCCGATACATTTCCCCTGAAACCTTCGTTACTCGTTACAAAATCTAATCATCTTTAGAAAAAATTATAATCGGGGCTGTGGTAGAACAGACTCCGATCAGGTTTGGCGAATCAGCTGTCCTAGCGCACGTTAATGCGATTTTTCCGTTCACAAAAGCCCAGTGTCAGTGATTCTTTTTGGAGTAATATATCCGCGATATCCTCCAGATCAAGGCAAAATGGACTGCAATATGCAGTGGAAGAACATATCAAAAACATTAAGATCAACAACGAAGGGGACACAACAATAATCAAAGCAATAGCATACAGGTGTCAATCAGGGAATAGCTCGGCGTGCAATTTCAGACGGTAACATTAACATTTTGACGTCAACATTTTGATTTTAACATTAACATATTTGCTGAAGAGAGTGTTAATAATAATACCAGTTGACATTAACCATAACTGTTTATGGATGGTATCTTAACTAGATAGTTAGTTACCACCTAGCAAAAGTGTAGATCGCTATATAAGCAGCTTCATTTGCAGATGTGTTTGTCTTTGTCGATGTATTGAGTAGGGAGTGGGGTTCAAATTAGAGGTCTGCACTCCCGCGGGAATCCCGCGGGACCCGCGGGCTGCGATGCAAATCTGTGCGACACGGGACAAGTTTGAAAACCTCTGTGCGGGAACAGGCGGGACAAGGGAGAGCTCCCGCGGGATGCGGGATAAAAAGAAAATGCATCATTCCCGCAAATTGAATATGCGCGCAAAAATAAAACTATGAATGAACAAGAGCAATCCGAGATTTCTGACCTCCAGCAAGGGTCCGTTAATTTATTGCAGTACTGCGTTTCAACGACGTTGTATTCACAAAGTGACGTTGTATACACCCACAACTCAGTGTAAATCTTGTATGTTAGTCACGCGAAGCAATGTTAGGATCAATATCGTATTGGGACATTGAGAGAAAGATCGTGTATTAGTCTAAACATCATTCCTTGTTTTGACAAATAACCTCATTGGGATTTTTCACGAACCAAAATCCTCACCCATACAATGTGAATCATTGGCGAAATCTCGGATTGCTCCAGATCCGGATCATCCTGAAATCTGAATTCCGCCCAGTACTTTCTGAGAAATCTTGTCCACAGACAGACAAACAGACGGACAAATAAATAAATAAATAAATAAATAAATAAATAAATAAATAAATAAATAAATAAATAAATTAATTAATACATTCATTCATTAATTAATTAATTAATGTATTTGTCCGTCTGTTAATTAATTAATTAACGGACCCGATCGCATAACCTCCTTGCTGGAGGTAATAATAAAGTATGTGTTTATGTTATGCTGGAATTCTATGATTACAGCAGCACTAACTGATGCTTTAATATGGAAAAACTTCATCAAGTCGCCATAATTTTGTTTTGTTAGTTAATTATGGTAATGAAGTGAGGTAGTCTTCAAGATTTCTCCAGCAAACGGCTACTATTATTTTATTAATATGGACATTTTTTTGTTTTGTAACCAAGGCTATTGCCTTTTGTTTAAATGGTCTTGCCATTAAATTTGATTTAAAACGGTAAGGAGTAGTGTGCATTTACTTCCAATGGGCCATGTGACAAGCACTTTGTGAAATAGAGAGCGGAAATGAATATCCATCTTGCATGGACTGTCTTGCGCGGGATTCTCGCGGGCGGGAGCGGGATATATTATTACAGCTGCGGGCGGGAGCGGGACTAAAACATATTTTTTCTTGCGGGAGCGGGACATAATCTTGCGGGAGCGGGCCTGAAAAATGTGTCCCGCGCAGACCTCTAGTTCAAATCAGCCCATGTTTATAAGTTTGCTCGTTTTAGTCTGAATAAACTTCATTATTCTCAAAATTCTGACCCTTTGCTTTTTTATTAACAGCATTTACTTTTTTTTTTACTTTTTACTTTTACTTTCAATACTTAAGTACATTTAATATCAGAAAATTACTTTTGATACTTAAGTACAGTAAAGATCAGATACTTTAATACTTTTACTTAAGTAATATTCTAAAAGGTGACTTTTACTTTTACTTGAGTAATTTTCTAGTAACGTATCTGTACTTTTACTCAAGTGCGGCTTTTGAGTACTTTATACAACACTGCCCACACGTCAGTTTAGGAGAGGGAACCATAACCTCAAAAAGGACCCGAAGAACCAGGAGAGAAGAAGCGGGGCTGAGGTCCACCCACCCTGGACAAATCATGACAGAGCCACTGTTTCATTTCAGACCCATGCGACATGAAGCCGAACACATAGAAGTGCCTTCTCCAATCTCAAGATCAAGAGGCCGCTGCTTGCACCCCATAATAACCACCCGTATCCACCCCGGGAGAGACAGCCTTCTAGGAGGCGAAAGGCTTTGGTTTTGGCAGAGGAAATGACCATTGACAGGACCTGAGGCCTTGTTGGATATGGCAGCATGCCCACCGGACCAGAGACTAAGTGCATGTATTTGCGGTGCGGTCACGGTGAAGCACTCTGTGAGATTGTTTCGTTTATGGGGTTCCTATAATGAGATACAGAACAGCTGCTGACTGAGTGAGTAGTGAAGCACGTTTTGCCAAACAGATTTAATAAACGCTCATCTCCTGTCAATATCGTTTGCAAGCAATGGCTGCTGTCTCCCTTCCAGCAAGGTGGTTCAGGCGCCCAGCATTTCTGTCCCCCCGCCCCCCATCCATGAGTCTTATCTGCTCCCACCCCCCCCACCCCTCCCCCTCCTCCCCGCCACAACCCTCCACCATGCCTCGCCTTTCTGCGAGAAGGGCAGAGGAGCCTGAGAGGGGGTGGAGGAGAGTGGAGAGGAGAGGCAGAGCGGGGGGCAGAGAGCAGCGCTACCTGAACTTCATCTGCGTATACAGTTCCCAGGAGTCTGCATCTTGGGGTCTATTCTCACATCATGGGGGAAAAACACAAAGGCAAGAGATTTCAACATTAGGACTGTGTGCTTTTTTACATGCCACCATCTGGCAGCCATCTTAAAACTGGGGTAATAACTCTGGAAACACTTTAGTTGAATGTTCCGTCATCAGACATAACCGTGTCACAAACTCATCATGGAAGAGGCCATGTCCTTTCATTATTCATCGCTGATGTTTGGTGATGTTTCATGTCATGTTATCGTTATCGGAAATTGTTATGTCAACCTTAAGACGACCACACACAAGGGGTACCTGAAGAAGACGTCTCGAGGCTGGCGGCCGGCGTTTGGGTTGACCAGCTGCTCCTTCAGGGAGTCCAGCGAGCAGTTGTAGACGTAGACGGGGCAGCGCGGACGGGCGGAGTCCCCAGAGCTCTGCTGGGACACCTGGCGACCGAAGGTGATGCGGAGGTCGCGCCGCTGTGGTTCGGCGAACTGAACACCGTCTCTCTCCTCTGTGTTTCACGAGGACACACATGACAGCACTGAGTTCACACAGCTTGGGGGGGATGAGGATAAAACGGGGGCGTTCAAATGAAGACTTTAAAGAGACAGAGACATGCAGTGGTGAGGCAGAGCAACACTAATGGACAGCATTTATTTAAAAATAAGGACAAATTCAACTATAGACTGTTAGGCCTGTTAGACAACCTGTCATACCCATACATGTACACCTCTTAAAATTCTTGTTTGTCATCAACATTCTGTCCCAGTTGTGATTGGACATCCTGTGCTGCACGCATGTAAACAATGGAACTTTGCAAAACACATATTTACATTTACCTCAGATCCCTCCATCTAGAGAGAAGCCAGAGTACCTTCAGGTTTACTGGTCAGATGTAAAAATGTTCCTATCACAACATTTGAGCTTACATACTACATTTACAATTGTTTGTTTTCCACATAACATGATATGGCCTTTAAAAACAAACCAAACCTGAATTGGCCTTTAGTTACTGGAAAACACTATTAATACAGAAACTTGGCTAAGGCTCCGTCCCAATACTACCACTTCGCCCTTCCCCTTCGTTGGCACATTCGCGTGAAGGGGTAGGGTGTCCCAATTCTTTTAGACCGAGGGGGAATTGTTGGTTAACCCTTCAAACAACCCCTTCAAACGAAGTGCGATCAGAGGCAGACTACAGCTGAAGGGAAAGATTACATTTCCCAGGATTTTCCCAACATTTGTGCTTACACACTACATTTACATATGTTTGTTTTCCACATAATAGTTTATGGCCTTTAAATACAAACCAAACCTGAATTGGCCTTTAGTTACTGAAAACACTATTGATACAGAGACTTGGCTAACTGTGTTCAGACCTTAAGTGAAATAAGCCCTGTCCTCAGACAGCTGAAGATGCAGGCCTTACCTGGACCGGTGGTCCCGTTGGTCTGCCCAGAGGTCAGGCTGGACGGCACCTCCACCTCGGCAGTGGCTGGGTTGGCAGGGCAACGGAGCGGGGAGGAGGGCCCCTGAGGGCCCCCAGAGTCTGGCAGTCCGTTGACGGAGCCGGAGTGGTGGGAGTCCATCTGAGACTGGCTGAGGGGGTGCTCGTCGTCCTGAAAACTGCCATTTGCTGTAAACTCAGTCTCCAGCCCTGATGACATCAGGGTCTGCACATCTACATAGAGAGAGAGGGAGAAGAGCCAGTCGGTTACAGCAACACAGGCTGCTAACACTTTTACACGGTTAAAATTCCATGGATTTGAATTTGTTGCTGTGCTCTTATTGCCTTGCAAACGGTCTGAGATGGTGTTTTTTCCCACCACATCATTAGTTACCCCTGTTATAAATACTTCACACACAAACACACACACGCACACGCACACGCACACGCACACGCACGCACGCACGCACGCACGCACGCACGCACGCACACACACGCACGCACGCACGCACGCCTTTATGAGAAGGACTAGGGTAGGGATGAACAGTGTTATGAGAATTTAGTCATAGTGGGCTGACCACTTAAAAAGTGTAATATTCTACTCAGTCTCCATGTATTAATCCATATTAGGTCTATGTGACAGAAAATGAGTCAAACCAGCCAGATGTCAGTGACCAAAAAATATGAGTGTCCATTCCCTTTCCCTGTCTAGAATAAGGATACTGGAAAATTCTGCTGGGTAGCTCATCTTGTGGTACAGTCAAACAATCCTATTACAGCTTGACACTGGCATTAGGTTGAGAGTATATCATGGCAGTTCCCATTTC
Organism: Sprattus sprattus; assembly: GCF_963457725.1. Classification (NCBI taxonomy): domain Eukaryota; kingdom Metazoa; phylum Chordata; class Actinopteri; order Clupeiformes; family Clupeidae; genus Sprattus; species Sprattus sprattus. The sequence goes on from NC_137921.1 coordinate 29,565,377, forward strand.
TTGATGAACAATCCATTAACACCATCATTCTCCAGCAAAGATAGCACTCTTAATATAAAGCCTCTAATTTCCTGTACCGGTGAAAGTTGCGGGTAGAAAGGTGAGGACGATTTGCTGCGGGTTGACATATTTGGCGTAGCATTTCCACTGGGGTGTCGAGCCCTCCGCCCTCCCCTCCGCCGCCGGCTCCTCGTCCACCAGCTCGGCGATGCTGAAACTCTGTCAGGGCAGAACGGCCGTGGAGAAAACACATGACACATCACCGTCACCAAGGGCCTCTCAGGGAGCCCCACTATGAGGGGGGGATTAAGGAAAATTGAAATTTTAAATCACAGTTTGGCGTATTTCAGACTCAGGACACTGTCTGGGAAATGGATTTGACATTCGTACATCATCTCTGATGCATATTTCCCTGAAATACCCAGATTATCTAAAGCTAGCCCAACAAGATTAAGTAATCTTGGCTGACTATGCGCAGCTGACTAACCGTGACAGTAAATTCTTCTTTTTATTTATTTATTCATATATATATATATATATATACAGCCGCGGAAAAAATTAAGAGACCACTTCAGAACTATCAGTATCTCTGGTTTTACTATTTATTGGTATGAGTAAAAGTAAAATGAACATTTTAGTTGTATTCTATAAACTACTGACAAAATTTCAAATACAAATATTGTCATTTAGAGCATTTATTTGCAGAAAAATGACAATTGGTCAAAATAGCAAAAAAGATGCAGTGTTTTCAGATCTCGAATAATGCAAAGAAATCAAGATCGTATTCATTTTTAAACTACACAATACTAATGTGATTTACAATCACAGCTTTCATGTGGTTTGTCATGCTCTCCATCAGTCTTTCACATTGCCGTTGGGTTACTTTATGGTCTTCCTGGCACAAAAATTCAAGCAGCTCGGCTTCTTTTCATGTCTTGTGACCATCCATCTTCCTCTTGATCACATTTCAGAAGTTTTTAATGGGATTCAGGTCTGGGAATTGGGCTGGCCATGACAGCTTTGCCCAACACATGGTCATCTGATGGTTAGATGGAGACCTGGAGAGGCCTACAAGCCTAAGAGTCTCGACCTACTGTGAAATTTGGTGGAGGATCGGTGATTATCTGGGGGTGCTTCAGCAAGGCTGGAATTGGGCAGATTTGTCTTTGTGAAAGATGCATGAATCAAGCGAGGTACGAAGTTTTCCTAGAAGAAACCTTGCTTCCTTTTGCTTTGACAATGTTCCCCAACTCTGAGGAGTCTTTTTCCAGCAGACAATGCTCCATGCCACACAGCCAGGTCAGTGAAGGTGTTGATGAAGGACCACCACATCAGGACTCTGTCATGGCTAGCCCAATCTCCAGACCTGAATCCCATTTAAAAGCGGTGAAATGTGATCAAGAGGAAGATGGAAGGTTATAAACCATCAAAAAAAGCTGAGCTGCTTACATTTTTGCGCCAGGAGTAGTATAAAGTCACCCAACGGCAATGTGAAAGACTGGTGGAGAGCATGCCAAGACACATTAAAGCTGTGATTGTAAATCAAGATTATTCCACCAAATATTCATTTCTGAAATCTTCCTATGTTAAAACATTAGTATTGTGTTGTTTAAAAATGAATATGAGCTTGTTTTCTTTGCATTTTTCGAGATCTGGAAAAACTGCATATTTTTAGTTATTTTGACCAATCGTCATTTATGCAAATAAATGCTCTAAATTACAATATTTGTATTTGAAATTTGGTAGAAATGTTGTCAGTAGTTTATAGAATGAAACAAAAATGTAAATTGTACTCAAACACATACCAATAAATAGTAAAACCAGAAAAACTGATAATTCCGAAGTGGTCTCTTAATTTTTTTCCGCTGTATATTTAAGGTCTGTGTCTGGTGTGGCCTTCCTTGTGGGTTTTGAGCGACTCAGGTCTATAAGTTTAGCTGTAAAGCAGTGTTTCTCAACTGGTGGGTTAGTAAGTGGTGGATTCATTCTGCCTGGGCCACAGAGTATGTGTGTGTTCCTTCAGAACAGTTATTACAATTGTAGAAATATATGAACAGTAGCTTTTATTTTCAAAAGCAAAAAGCAAAGTCTATTCGCGGTTCTCATGCCTCAATCACAAAGGGAAAAAAGGAGCTCTCGGAAAGAGACAGAGTAAGCTCTGTGTGAGCAGCAGAGGCATAGAGACTCTGAAGTGTCAGCTAGTGTAGTGCTGTGCTAGTATAGTGTCTGCTAGTGAAGTGTGTGCTAGTGTAGTGTCGGCTAGCGAAGTGTCGGCTAGCTAAGTGTCTGTTAGTGTAGTGTCAGCTATTGAAGTGCTGTGCTAGTGTAGTGCTGTGCTAGTAAAGTGTCTGCTAGTGAAGTGCTGTGCTAGTTTAGTGCTGTGTTAGTTAGGGTGACCAGATTTGAGTTGGTGAAAAAGAGGACACTTCAGCGGTGACGGTCGGGGGGGGGGGGGGGGGGGGGGGGGGGCATGCTATTATCAAGGGCCCTAGTGCGCGCTATTTACTAGTTAAGAGGCGCGCGCACACACACACCATTAGGCGTATATATATATATATATATATATATATATATATATATATATATATATATATATATATATATATATAAAAGTTAAACTTTCCTATGTTGTAATTATGTATAATCCATTGTGTCATCTCTCCTTTTGCTAAAGATAAAGCAACAACAAACTCTAATAGCTGGCCTCCCTCTCATTAATATTAATGTCTTAATATTAATGTGTCTACCAATACATAGGCCTATTACCAGAAATGTGTTGGATTCTACAGTCGAATTAGTTACTAAGGCTATTGTATTGGGAAAGTAGACATGTGAAAAAGAAAGCTATCAACAATAGCACTCTGACACACTAACGTAAACAAACGGTCAAAGTGCTGAAAGGTTCTTTAAAAACACTTATGAAAGGCACGATTTGTTGCGGCGGCACAGCAGCTTTACCAACATCTGAAAAACACATATACAATGAAACAGGTGCTCGGCGGCGACCTATCATTCAGGGCCTGTTTTGGAGCAGATTGCCTAGCAGTCCGTAGTCTCCCAATTTGCCAAGATGCAGGTTGTGAATATCATTCCCTAAAATCCACCTTCGGTAAGGTGTGCAGTGCACTGCTCTGCTATTGTTTCTGACATATGTGACAGTGGTAACAGCCGAGTGATCTTTTTCCAAATTGAAACTCAATAAGACCTACCTACCTGGCCGCATGGAGCAGGAGAGGCTGGCTATCCTTTCCATTGAAAAAGCATATCATGCATCACCACCTTTATGTTTGAAAGGTGCTTGCCTGTGTACTTTGCCTCTAGGTCTTGACGTTTAGATTTTGCATCATTAGATCGTCTAGTCACATGATCAAATAGAGACTTGACATTGGACATCAAAATATTACCCACAAATCATTGCATATCTGTATATGACAACAATACCAATGAAAATAAGAAATTATTCATTTAATTGAATCGTTTTTTTTAAATAGTTTCCATAGTTTATG
>NC_137921.1:29573882-29643882 GCF_963457725.1 Sprattus sprattus
ACGTATTAGGCTGCGGTCCATCAGGACCAAAACCTCACGCCACCAGAGCAGCTTCTTCCCGTCTGCGGCTGGCCTCATTAACAAGGCCCTGGACCCCAGCCCCCCAACACGGACTAATCCTGAACTCTTAATTGCACACTAGTACTGCATTTTTTCCATTTAATATATTCTGTACATTTTTAAATATATTTTATATTTAGTTTTTATTATAATTCATAACTTAATATGTGTATAATAACTAATATTTGTATTGTTTATTGTGTATGTTTATTGTTTGCACCAACGTCCCACAAAAAAAATCCTGGTAGGTGAAAACCTACTTGGCAGTAAAAACCTTTCTGATTTCTGATTCTGATTCTGAATAGAAACTAACTATAATAATACAATAATATAAAACATTCGTTAACATAAGCATAATAGAAAACTTAGTGTTGCTAGATTTAACACAAGGCCAGAATTGAAATTAGGGCCCCCGTAACCACTAACAGAACTAGCGTTTTGCTGCTAACAGCCAGCGCACTCACTCGGCCAGCATGGAAAGGATGTGAGCGACAGCCTGCAAGGACACAGCGGGGCCCAGGCCGCTCTGCACTGTCCACACCCAGCGCTGGTGCAGGAAGTAACGCGAGAGCGAGGCCAGCGTGGACGAGGCGGTGCGGCCCGCCGCCGAGCTCAGCGGAGCGGCCATGTTGGGTGGCTGGGCAAAGGGCTCCATGTTGAGGATGAAAGGCGTGCGGAAGTCCAACGGGAGCTTCTCGTATCTGTAAAAGGGTTTGCGATGATATTACACAACCAGCTCTATACACTTTGTGATTAATATGATTGATGATATTACACTACCATTCCCCATACACAATGTGATTAATATGATCAATGATATTACACTACCATCCCCATACACAATGTGATTAATATGATAAATGATATTACACTACCATCCCCATACACTATGTGATTAATATGATCGATGATATTACACTACCATCCCCATACACTATGTGATTAATATGATCGATGATATTACACTACCATCCCCATACACTATGTGATTAATATGATCAATGATATTACACTACCATCCCCATACACTATGTGATTAATAAGATCATTTCCCAACAACTGTGTGAGACATTTGAAGTTAAATTTAGAAGTACACATCGTTTTCTACAAACTAACCAACTGAAGGGATATTTCATATCATATTTATGATATCTCACCCAAAATCAATTAACTGTATGCTGCTGGCATTATGCCCTGATGCACAGTAAGAAAATACATTGATCTACTCAAAACATTCAACAATGTACAAAAATTAAATAGTTTCCAATAAAACAGAAATGCCCTGCCTTTGTGCCGTCCACTCACCTGATCAGCAGCTTCTCCAGGGGCTTGTGGAGCAGCACCACGCAGGGTCGGTCGGACAGCGCAGGCTTTGGGGCCGGGAGGGGGGGCGATTTGGAGGGCGAGGTGTTGTTGCCCAGGAGTTTCCTCTTGGTCTTGGGCGTGGCCTCCTTGTTCTGGACGCGGTGGGGGAAACGCAGCCGCAAGATCTGCTCCCGCAACTCGTCCACAATCTGTGTGGGAGAGAACACACTGCTATCATGAGGAGGAGAACACACTGCTATAATGAAGAAGAGAACACACTGCTATCATGAGGAAGAGAACACACTGATATCATGAGGAAGAGAACACACTGCTATCAGGAGGAAGAGAACACACTGCTATCATGAAGAAGAGAACACACTGCTATCATGAGGAAGAGAACACACTGCTATCAGGAGGAAGAGAACACACTGCTATCATGAAGAAGAGAACACACTGCTATCAGGAGGAAGAGAACACACTGCTATCATGAGGAAGAGAACACACTGCTATCATGAGGAAGAGAACACACTGCTATCATGAGGAAAAGAACACACTGCTATCAGGAGGAAGAGAACACACTGCTATCATGAAGAAGAGAACACACTGCTATCAGGAGGAAGAGAACACACTGCTAGCATGAGGAGGAGAACACACTGCTATCATGAGGAAGAGAACACACTGCTATCATGAAGAATAGAACACACTGCTAGCATGAGAAAGAGAACACACTGCTATCATGAAGAAGAGAACACACTGCTATCAGGAGGAAGAGAACACACTGCTAGCATGAGGAAGAGAACACACTGCTAGCATGAGGAAGAGAACACACTGCTATCATGAAGAAGAGAACACACTGCTATCAGGAGGAAGAGAACACACTGCTATCATGAGGAAGAGAACACACTGCTATCATGAGGAAGAGAACACACTGCTATCATGAGGAAAAGAACACACTGCTATCAGGAGGAAGAGAACACACTGCTATCATGAAGAAGAGAACACACTGCTATCAGGAGGAAGAGAACACACTGCTAGCATGAGGAGGAGAACACACTGCTATCATGAGGAAGAGAACACACTGCTATCATGAAGAATAGAACACACTGCTAGCATGAGAAAGAGAACACACTGCTATCATGAAGAAGAGAACACACTGCTATCAGGAGGAAGAGAACACACTGCTAGCATGAGGAAGAGAACACACTGCTAGCATGAGGAAGAGAACACACTGCTATCATGAGGAAGAGAACACACTGCTATCATGAGGAAGAGAACACACTGCTAGCATGAGGAAGAGAACACACTGCTATCATGAGGAAGAGAACACACTGCTATCATGAGGAAGAGAACACACTGCTATCATGAAGAAGAGAACACACTGCTATCATGAGGAAGAGAACACACTGCTATCATGAGGAAGAGAACACACTGCTATCATGAGGAAGAGAACACACTGCTATCATGAGGAAGAGAACACACTGCTATCATGAGGAAGAGAACACACTGCTATCATGAGGAAGAGAACACACTGCTATCATGAGGAAGAGAACACACTGCTATCATGAGGAAGAGAACACACTGCTATCAGGAGGAGAACACACTGCTGGCATGAAGAAGAGAACACACTGCTATCATGAGGAAGAGAACACACTGCTATCATGAGGAAGAGAACACACTGCTATCAGGAGGAGAACACACTGCTATCAGGAGGAAGAGAACACACTGCTATCATGAAGAAGAGAACACACTGCTATCATGAGGAAGAGAACACACTGCTATCATGAGGAAGAGAACACACTGCTATCATGAAGAAGAGAACACACTGCTATCATGAAGAAGAGAACACACTGCTATCAGGAGGACAAGAACACACTGCTATCATGAGGAAGAGAACACACTGCTATCATGAGGAAGAGAACACACTGCTAGCATGAGGAAGAGAACACACTGCTATCATGAGAAAGAGAACACACTGCTATCATGAGGAAGAGAACACACTGCTATCATGAGGAAGAGAACACACTGCTATCATGAGCAAGAGAACACACTGCTTTCATGAGGAAGAGAAAACACTGCTATCATGAGGAAGAGAACACACTGCTATCATGAGGAAGAGAACACACTGCTATCATGATGAAGAGAACACACTGCTATCATGAGGAAGAGAACACACTGCTAGCATGAGGAAGAGAACACACTGCTATCATGAGGAAGAGAACACACTGCTATCATGAGGAAGAGAACACACTGCTATCATGAGGAAGAGAACACACTGCTATCATGAGGAAGAGAACACACTGCTATCAGGAGGCTGCTCTGCAGGGCCAAATAAGCTGTACTGGAGTTAAGGTGGACAGATAAGTTTGCAGATTGCCGACAAAACAGCTTACTATTTGCAATTGTGGATAAAATGCTAGTTCCTGTAAATTATCTTTTTACCTTCATCTTAACTTACGCTAAACAGGAAACAACCTCTTTGTACTGCCGTACATTCCACTCATGCATGCTTTACCTCTAAAGGCTGGGATTCGGGATAAACAAATCACTTTTTTGTGTGGCGTGGCTCACCTTGTTCCTGGTTAGGGCCAGGGTTCCGATGGGGAAGCCCAGGCGGAGCACCATACACGGGGCTTTGGAGATCAGCCGCACCAGGTAGAAGGAAGTGGGTGGCTGGTCCGAGGCACTGCGCAACCAAAACAAATTAATTAACCTTCGTATCTATGTGTGTGTGTGTGTGTGTGTGTGTGTGTGTGTGTGTGTGTGTGTGTGTCTGTAACTGTATATTTTGTTATCAGTGTGTTATTGTATTTAACAGTCAAAGTGACAACCTCATTTCCCAAATAAAAAAAGATCAGTACTTTACACCTTTACACCTGTCCCCATCCATGACTACCTTTCCCATGAGCCAACTGTACCTGTAGATGAGCTTGACGTAGGAATAGCCCTCCACCAGCACAAAGCTGCTCCAGTCTCGCAGCAGGGAGGTAAGGGCCGAGTGGGAGATGCGACACTGGATGGTGCTGAAGCGACCGTTGCTGCCAGCATTGTGCACGTGTCTAGGTACAGGCCTGCAGATTGGGGGTGAGGAGAGAGATAGGATTACTGACTATCTAACAAAATGACAACGACTGAGACTAGTGAATATTTCTTCATAGCTCATTTTAATTGCTGAGGTCTTTACAATATGTGAAGTTGTGAATGCATTTCACTAAGTCCGAGCCTTAAGTCTGACAGCAACTCCTGTAGCTAGAAAAAATTCAAACCAAAAGAAGGTCAGTGCACCACGGCATTAGAGATTAGCAACTGGATTACGGTATAGCCTGAGAGATTTCATGAATTAGGTTTATAGGAAGAGACCTTCTGGAATCTACATTCCAACACTTCTTATTAGGTGTCTGTGTCTGTGTCTGTGTCTGTGTCTGTGTCTGTGTCTGTGTCTGTGTCTGTGTCTGTGTCTGTGTCTGTGTCTGTGTCTGTGTCTGTGTCTGTGTCTGTGTCTGTGTCTGTGTCTGTCTGTGTCTGTCTGTGTCTGTCTGTGTCTGTCTGTGTCTGTCTGTGTCTGTCTGTGTCTGTCTGTGTCTGTCTGTGTCTGTCTGTGTCTGTCTGTGTCTGTCTGTCTGTCTGTCTGTGTCTGTCTGTCTGTCTGTCTGTGTCTGTCTGTCTGTGTCTGTCTGTCTGTCTGTCTGTCTGTGTCTGTCTGTCTGTGTCTGTCTGTCTGTCTGTGTCTGTCTGTCTGTCTGTGTCTGGAGTGCGTTGGGAAACTCACGTGTCGTGCTCCAGGATGATGGCGATGCGGTGCATGTGCAGCCATCTCTGCCAGAAGTTGGCGTCCATAGAGAGGATGGGCTTCCAGTAGGAGGCGAACTGGGATTGGCTGGAGTCTTTGGAGCCGCTGTGCTGCAGAGACAGAACCTGCAGGAGACCAATGAGAACATCAGAGTTAATTAACCTCCGTAGCCGCAAACACAGCAGCAACCTTACGTTACATTAACGTTTAAATCATTGAGCAGACACCATTATCCAAAGGTCTTACAGCACTATAGTTTATGTTTCCCATTAAACCCATGTGGCCCTAATGTCATCGGTGCCCAGCAAGCAGAGCAATAGTTAGTTCATGGGCGACGGGCTTTGCTCATTGCTCTGCTCATTGATATTAAAGTGAATAAACCGTCTTTGAAATAAGGACCCACAGTGTTGAAAGCACCTTGCTCTACCAGCTAAGCTGCTGGAAGAGAAACATTTATGACTGGAGAAAGAGAGAGAGAGAGAGACACTGGATGAAACTGAGCAAAAACCTGTTTCATCCTTCCTCCATTCTTAAAAATGACCCTTGATCAGAGAAAGATACGTTCAGCACACCTTGTGCTGTCTGGAGAAAACTATAAAAGACAGAAGCACTCACGGGGGTGGTGGATCCAGGAGGGATGTAGAAGAGGGGGACTCCATTCTTAGTACTCTCAGGAATGGTGTAGTGCTCCGGGATGGAGTTGAAGGACTGCAGGTGGACCAGCATCTGATCCGTCTGGTTTATGCTACACAAGAATCAGACCACAACACAAGCAGTTAGATAGACCCCAAAATCAACTCATAGCAAATAATGCAAAGTAGTTTAAATGGACATGGAAAGACTCTTTGCTATCATATTACTGCCCCCCTTGCAACACACACACACACACACACACACACACACACACACACACACACACACACACACACACACACACACACACACACACACACACACACACACACACACACACACACACACACACACACACACACACACACACACACACACACACACACACACACACACACACACACACACACACACCCCTTCAGCCCACCTCTGTAGGGTGTTCCAGAAGCGCCTGATGACGGAGGTGCGGTAGGGGCTGGTGATGGGCTTCCTCATGGTGCAGCTGATGTCGTGCAGGATGTCGTAGCTGCCCTCCATGGTCACCTCCACCCAGGTGGTGCGCTTGCCGGGCTCCAGGGGCCAGGAGGCCACCGCCAGGTACTCGATCCGCATGTTGTGCTTCCACAGCAGGAACAGCTTCACCTCCAGCTGGGTGCCCCCTACAGGCCGGGGCAGACAGGGACCAAGCAAGGAGTCAGAGAGAGGGGTATTTAAATAGTTAAGACAGGGACCAAGCAAGGAGTCAGAGACAGAGTTTTTTTAAATAGTTCATGCCCGTGTGTGCACCCATTTCAGGGCTCTGTTAGCTGGCTGGTGAGATGCCATCTTGATTCATTTTTTAGTTTTTTTTAGTTTAGATGGGTTATATGGTTGTGTCTGTGTCTGTGTCTGTGTCTGTGTCTGTGTCTGTGTCTGTGTCTGTGTCTGTGTCTGTGTCTGTGTCTGTGTCTGTGTCTGTGTCTGTGTCTGTGTCTGTGTCTGTGTCTGTGTCTGTGTCTGTGTCTGTGTCTGTGTCTGTGTCTGTGTCTGTGTCTGTGTCTGTGTCTGTGTCTGTGTACCTTTAGTGAGGTTTATCTCACGTATAGTGTAGCCCTCTCGGAGTCGGACAGACACCACGCTGACCAGGTCGGCGTGCACTTCCTTCTCTGTGTGTTTCTTCCTGCGCATCATGAGTGCTGGATTCCCACTGGTCGACACCAGGTGTTCATTAAAGAGCTTGTGCTGAGAGACTGCACACCACACACGCGCACGCGCACACACACACACACACACACACACACACACACACACACACACACACACACACACACACACACACACACACACACACACACACACACACACACACACACACACACACACACACACACACACACACACACACACAATTCAAAAACAGATGCAAATTACGTCAATTATCCTCCCATCGCCAAAACATCTGTTCTCAAATATGAAAATGATGTTGTACTGGATGTACAATTAGCCTCATCAAATATTAAACATGAATGTAGTTGTTGCATGTCAGTGTTCAGCATTAGATCTACATTATGCTGCAGCTGCTGGTACATGACTCCACAAATGGAAATGAGAGTCCTAAAAAACAGCTTTCGGGGGACACACACGGCTTTCTGTTCCTCTTACTCTGCTGCGAGGCAGTCTTTAAAGGCTCCAGTTGATGCAACATCTTAGTTACGATAAGATTTGCAGCTATCAGTATTCTCGACGTCACATGCAAAATATCCCTAAGCTCTGCACTAAAGAGCCGGGAATTTCAACAGAAGAATTTCCACCTCCAGCTTAAAAAAAAATCTTTAGAAATGGGAGTCTGCTCCCGGTCCTCCTCCACTGATTATTGGGTTGTCTGTGAGCTGCTGCCGAGCCAAGCAGTGAGTCAGGACTGATAGCAGGGGAGAAACAGTCACGTGCCCCTCTGCTTCATAAGGGCCTGCTAACTACACAACTTAAAGTAACACTTTGCAACAATTAGACACTTTTTGATGGTGTTAGCAAGGTTTTTGTATGCCTTTTAGGTTGTTAGCTTGCTAATTTTGGAACAGAACTCATTATTGCTGCTTTAAAAGCGCAGCACTGGGGCTATCGCCTGATTCTCTAGAACAGGGGTCTTCAACGTTTTTCAGGCCAGGGACCCCCAAACTGATGGCGAGATGAGCAGGGACCCCCTACTATATAAATTGCATAAAATATTGTTTATTATATACTGGGCCTAGTGCTAAAAAAACATAGCTACCCTGTTATTGTGTCGATGGCACACATCCTCCCACATTAGTGAGATGTATCTTCTTTTCAATTACTCCTGACTGACACGATCCAACGGATGACGGAGGAGGAGTCTGGCGCATGGAGTTGTGTTGACAACATAGATGTTATAGTGAGATTGACAGGTCAACAAACCAATCACACCGCTAGCAAGTTGTTAAGATTGTAGGTAGTAGCATGCTAACATTAGCTAGGAGGCTCACACACCTCGCAAATCCTCACTTATTTTTCAGTTACAATAAACGTTTTTTGACCTTTTACAGTGTCTATTTCTCTTTATTATTATGTTTTTAAATCTAAGCAAAAAAATGTCAAACTAACAATTAGGTACAAACAAGACCAGCTATGGAGTTTGGTCCGCCATCTTTTATTTTTGACCTTCGCGCTCTTTAGACTTGAGCAGAAACGCGATCTGATTGGCTAGTGCCTGTGCATGAAAGGTGCTGTGAGTGAACCGGTGCCCAGCTTGAAAGAGCTCCTGTGGGTAGCTGTGGGTGTCGATTGGACTGAAAGATAACGTCTTCTCGATCAATTTATACGTTCGCTACAATATGTTGGATTTATGTTAATGTAAATTTAAAGGGAATAAATACAATTCTGATTTGGAAGACATTTAAATTTGTGGGAAAAAAAATTCGTTGATTTTTTTATTTATTTTTTTTTTTTTTTTAGAAATATTAAAAAAAATTATCTTATCAACCAAAGATTTCGCGACCCCCCTGCAGTACCTCCGCGGACCCCCTGGGGGTCACGGACCCCCTGTTGAAGACCCCTGCTCTAGAACATCATCTGTATGATAAGCCAACGTGTTTTGGTTAGGTTAAGTATACATACACTGACACGTAAAAGCTTAAGACAGTTCAAGGCACAACAGAGCATTGTGCTTAAAGCAGCTCCATCTAAAGCATCATGTATGTGTGTGTCTGTGTGTGTCTGTGTGTGTGTGTGTGTCTGTGTGTGTCTGTGTGGTCTTACAGCAGTAGTACTCAGGGTTCATGGACTCGCTGGTCTTGAGGAAGGAGTACATGAGGAAGGCCTTGTGGTAGGCGTTCATCTCCTGGAAGCTCAGGTCCAGCTCGGGGCAGGTGGACAGGTACGAGCCGAAGGTCGCCAGGGAGATGAACTTCATCAGCTCCACGTTTGGGATGTAGCCGAAACTGCAGTCATACGAGTATGTACCACCCACCTGCCAGTCAACAAATCCCACAACACACACACACACACACACACACACACACACACACACACACACACACACACACACAACAAATCCCACATCACTTCAGGGGACAATTTTTTCATCTAGTTACTAAACTGAACAGAAAATTAACTCCACTTAACTGTGCATCATTCTTAAAATGAGCAACCCATTGTCCTTAGACACTGGGAGAGCCAAATACGGCCTAGTTTTACAGACTGGCTGAAGCTAATGAGTAGGGGTGGGGGAAAAAAATCGATTCATCGATTTTTCTTGATTCTCTCTAAAACGTATTCTGTCTCGATTCAGAAAAGTTTATAATCGTTTTTTTTTTTTTACACATCCATTTTATGTTGAAATGCAATTATGGATTGATTATCGATTATCAATTTGAATCCGATAAAACGAATATCGATGCTTTTCAACTATTAAATCATTTGAGTTTGCAACTCAGAGTCTAAAATCACTTCCTACTTTGTGTTTGATAATTAAAGAAAATCAACAGATGAATTACCTTCTCTATTTGCTTTATTAGAGAAACAATGTCACAATTTTGACTTTCTATGGGCAATGCAATAATCGATGCAGCTTGTATTTCAACATAAAATGGATGTGTATCACACATCCATTTTATGTTGGAATCGATAATCGGTTTAAAATCGATAATCAATTCGTTAGGTGCCAATAGATTCCCACCCCTACTAATGAGACACAGCCTCCTTTGAAGATCTTATTGCAAGATTGAATGATGGTAGGGGTAAATTCTGCCAGGTGTCATTTCCTCAATTTCAACTGACTAGTGCCCCATAATTAACTATTTTCAAGTATTATTCAATCTTAACTAGCAACCCCCCCCCCCCCTCCATTTTTTTCTTATTCTTTCTCAATTTTTTATTTTTTTTATGTACTCAATTGTGTATTTCTTTTTTCTCTCTGTTTATTGCCCTGATTGTTGTGTTGTATGTGTATAGTGTAGAATGTGATGTTCACTGTGAGGTGTATGATGTGTGTTTCTCAAATGAAAAAACATTAAACACTTTGATTATAAAAAAAAAATGAGCAACCCACCTGGACAAAGGAGCAGGCGATGGTGCCGCTTCTCAGCTGGTTGAGTAGAGTTTCACACACAGCTACATCTGGCACACTGGTAACTCCGTCGGTGATGATAATTATCCCTGCCGTAGAGAAACACCTGCATAAGTAAGTGTGTCTTGCACTGAGTTTACACGGGTTCACAGTGTGTGTGTGTGTGTGTGTGTGTGTATGTGTGTGTGTGTGTGTGTGTGTGTGTGGAGAAGGCGGCCCACCTGCGCTGGAGTTTGGGGGCAGAAGCTGGAGAGCCAGGATGCCCTGCCGCACCATACTGACCAGTCCAACATCCGCAGTCACCATGGAAACACCCAGCTTTCTCTGAGGCTCTTCTTCTATGCCATCACTAGGCAGATCATGGCAGATGGAACCTCCATCACACTGCTGCCGTGCACACACGCACAGACACACAGACACACAGACACACAGACACACAGACACACACACACACACACACACACACACACACACAGTTTGAAAATGAGCTGAAACAATCCGACTGAGTCACATATACTGGCATTCCTTTCTGCAGCAGTCACATAACCGCTGTGAACCATCCCTGAGCTCACTGCACTGATGACAATGAGATACGGCGAGCGCCCTGAGTGAGAGGACTGACCTGTCCGCTGGCCTGGTCATGCTGCTGCTGAAGCACCTCTGCGATGTTGTTCTCCACCGACCGCAGCTGTTGGTAGATCTGCTGCAGGAATGTGTCCAGGTCTGTCCCGTCCAACTGACAGCCCTGCACCAACACCTGAGGCCACACAAAAAAACAGTCCTTCACCTCTGCCATACCTGGACATATATCGCAATCGCAAACTGGCTCCAACCCACATCTAAAATGTTCCCACTTGGTCTATTTATCTTATCCTGATTCTTCTACTTAATGTAGTGCATATAGCTTAAGTTTGTATATGGTGATGGACACATGTCGCATGTTAAATGTTAAACCACCTGGTGTGTGTTGAGCCCGATGATTGAGGAGTAGGCCAGGATGGTGATGAACACCTTGGGCTTGAAGAGCAGGTCAGTGCCAGGCACTTTGAAGGGTCGGGCCAATCCAGCCAGACACCTGGACAGGGCATGGAACACCTCGTCGAAAATCATCTCACCTGTACAGTCATCCTGGACCATACAGCCACAAAGGAGATACGTCAGAACACTTGTGTGCATGAGCCACGGGATCCATTTTATAAAACAGGAGTTTTGCTGATTAGAAATGGCCTGTAAGCAGCCCCTGCCATAAATAGCAATGTCATACTCTGGTGTGCATTTTAACAAATGACTGAGAAGGGGGATTCTATAGGTCACATCCTTCTCTCCTATCCAATGACACATAGAAAATGTCTTCCTCTTAAAAAACTACGTTCTAAAACTATTGTCTTATTGTACAAACTATCTAGGTGTGTTGGGACTTAATGGACCTACATGAGAGGCATGGAGCAAAGTGATTTCAGAGCACAAGCAACAAGTTAGTACATTCAAGCTGCTGTGACTATCTAATGCAGTGAGTGCACTTAAAGGACAAGCATAAATATCCTTCAGCCCAACACACTCACATCCAAGTCACTGTGTAAGCCTTTGTGCAATCAACTTGCTTCCATTTTAATACCCCCCCCCCCCCCCCCCCCAGCCCTTAGTGCAAACCCTCAACCCCTAAAAAAAAACACTCTAAAATCACAGTTGCAAGAGCTCTTGTGGTACCATTGTGGAGCTTAATTTGCCATTCCGCTCTTTAAGTGTATAGTTTACATTACACACAAAAAAAAAACACTTTTAAGTGTATAGTTTACATCATACACTGTATATAATAGGGACCTTACAAAAATGCAATGCAATAATAACCATATTAAAACTGAAGGTTGATATAAATTGACCACCATCTGTAGTAAAGTATGAAAAGTTACTTTCACAGAGAGCATAAGTAGAGTATCGACACTGATATGGCAATGTCGTAACGGGACACCAGCACTCTCACCACAATGCCTGTGGAGGGGCTGAGGTCCAGCTCGATGATGAAGCGGTACCGCCGCGCCAGGAAGTTGACACGGGTGGCGGGCACCAGCTGGTAGGGCAGGGTAGACGGAGAGAACTCCGGCTGCCATCCTTTGGGCAGGATGCTCAGAATATCCAGCTCATTCTCAGACTTCTCCTGAAAACAAACAAAAATGTGAAAGAGGGAATGACATCTGTGAACATACGACATAGTGTACCAAGTGAAGGAAGAGAGGCCAGATGAGTGATCAATGTAGCCGTACTCACCAATTCAGCCTTAGGGGAGGGCTGGATGACCTGATTGAGTTTGCTCAGGAACCAGGCGAGACGGACATTGCGAGAGATGCGGTACTCCTCCTTCATAAGCAGGAAAACCTGGTCTGCTTCCTCTACCTAAGTGAATAAACCAAGATGTAGAAGCATCTGAGATTAAGTAACGGAAGTCTAGCTGTTGTAAAAAATGAAAAAAAATAAAAATATCACTCTTCAATGCTCAATCTATATTTTATTACAGGTTTGTGTGAGCTTTACTGTTGGATATTTCAAATGTGCCAGTTACTAGCGCGAGGAAGGGTTATATCACTGCCAGCCAAATGACTAAGTGACTTCTCCACTGATTTGCAACATGAACAGTTGTTTTTCTTCGAGTACAGAAATAGCTTCCTGGCACTGTTTTGCCTAGAGCGTATACAGTATGCGTAGGGGTAAATCATCGGCCATAGGGATCGTGGCTATACACTGACGCTGTGTTTCCTCCTGAAAACAAGCGCAATGTGTCTGTGGAGAGCAGGACATTCAAAGGCACGGTGTTTTGACAGGAAGCCAAGTTTTAACACGAGACAGCACTGTCGTGACTTCGGGATTCCTCAATATCAAATTACTAAACTTTTGACATTTGAGTATGACCACAATAACATTATCCAGATGTATTTACGTTTTG
This sequence comes from Sprattus sprattus, assembly GCF_963457725.1. Lineage (NCBI taxonomy): Eukaryota > Metazoa > Chordata > Actinopteri > Clupeiformes > Clupeidae > Sprattus > Sprattus sprattus. Next base: position 29,587,167 of record NC_137921.1, read on the forward strand.
TAAAGGGGCCATCATGGTTCATGTTATTTTCGTCCACAAAGGGAGTGGTTGGTAAACAGCAACAAAATGCAAACAAGCTAGCTGGAAAGCTATTCTCCACGCCCCATACATTAAGTGTAAAGCCTCTACATACATTCCAGTCCATGTTATGCTGTCACAGTCGGCTACATAAGTTAATTAACTAGTCTGCTTGCAATTAGGTTAGTTACAAATGTAAATACATAATCATAATAATAATAATGAAACAATAGAGGAAATACACTGAAGAACAACTGCAAGCGAAGCACATCGACAGCAGGGACATGCAAACAATTGATGCAGATATACTTATATCGCTCTTCAAGTAGCAACTTAGCTGTCTGGAAGACTACCAAACATATAGACTGTTCTTAAAACAGTGTAGTTAGGCATGAAGTTAACCTGGCCGGCTAGCAGACAAGTTGAACATTAACTTACATCATTGTCCTGTCTATCAGCCATGCCGTGGTGTAGTGCATTACTGGTAGGTTCGTTGTCCGAGCAGAGGATCCCCGCAAATCTCTGATGATAGACACCTTCTTTATATCGATTTGAGTAAGCTTTGGCTTGCAGTGCTCTCAGAAATTGTTGTTTATTTGGCTAAACTGCATTCTGACCCGGAAGTGTCCATGCGTTAAATTACACCGAGTACAACTCCGTTTTTGTATAGGGATATATGAATTAAGCTAAAAACATACCAAACAGTTCAAGTTAAAATATTTTAAAGCCATGAACCTTTTCCTAGTGGCTGTTTCACTAACCCAAATCGGACGCAACGTTGGAATAGGGAAAGTATTGATTGCTTAGCACTGGGTTTTCCTGTTAGTGGAACTAGGTAGAACAAGTATGTCATTAAATGATGGAGTTTCACAAACCATATTGGCATTCAAAACATTAGACATTCTAGTGACGTCACTGAAAACTATCAATACTTGATCCATAGGCCTAGAATTTTCGAGAATACAACAAAAAAAAATGTGGGTATATTTTAGCTACATTACCTACCTAAAAGGGCTATCTTAATCACTTTGAGCTGCATTCTTTTGCATGAAAGGTGCTATACAAAACAAGTTGTGTTAGTATTATTATTATTATCTGTGCATCAGAAGTAGTATGGGTTCTTGACTCGTGAGTAATTTCTTAAGATATGTACAAAAATAAATGTGCTCACAAAATTGATTTCTCAAATGTCTATTTTCCATTGCAACTAGACTCTTTTTCAACTTTCTATTGTTGTGGAACGAAACCGTACCAATTTATGTTTCCTAGATGAATCCTATCTCTGTTACACCGATTCTTTATATCCTCTTTGCAATGGCGGCCGAAAACGGTGGACACAAAATAAAAGTCCGCTGTTGAAAATTAACGAAATTAAAAAGCCAACCCTAATTTGCACGTCTGACTGTCGTACTTATGGTGACGTGAATTGTAATTTCTTGGGTGTCTGGGCTTTTACTTTGAATTTTTACCCTCTCTCATCCAGAAATCGAGACCGGAAACGACCTGGACTATTTAGGCTAGTTTGCTAAACCCTACAAACTACTAAGCGGCCGGCAATGCAGGTAAGAATGTGTCCAGTAATTGATTATTTAGGAAATAATTGTATACGCTCTCAATACATAGACAAAAGATAAACGTTTCTCAATAGATTCAGATTATATTTGCTCTTTATAATCATTGTTCCAGCTCTGGACACCTTGATCGCCATAGACAGATAGCTTCACTAGCTAGCATAGTAGGTTAAATATAGCAATGTGATAAACCTTTACGAAAAATATCATCATTCATTACCTTATCTCTAGCAACGTGAAGAGAAACAGCTGGAGGCAGCCGTCGAATCGCTGACCAGCAGAGTTGCCCATGTGAAAAATTCCCTGCAGAGTTTTATCTACAAACTGGAGAATGAATATGAACGACTAACATGGTAACTATCAAAAAAAATGATAACTGGAGATAGAGAATACTATGGTTATTTCCTACAAGCTGGCAGACTGGATAACTAGCTGGGTATTTGTAAATGTGTCTGTGGCTGTAATGGTATTTAAGATGGAGGGGGAAAAGACATTCTGAAAGTGAAAAGTTATTGAGGCCAAAGAGGTGATGTTGCCCTTTAAGTTGACTCACTTTTTTTTCTTGTTAATTCAAGGCCCTCTGTGCTGGATAATTTTGCCCTGTTGTCCGGTCAGCTCAACACAATCAATAAGCTGTTGAAAAATGATAAGACCCCATCATTTCGAAACCAGGTCGTAATCCCCTTGCTGTTGAATCCGGACCGTGACGAGGACCTTGCTGTAAGTTTTCCGTGGTAGTGTTTGTGTTTGTGAGTGGTGGGGTGGAGGGAAAAAGGAATAAACAGAGAATTTCTATCTGTCATGATTGCTCAAATCTAATCCCTCTTGTTGATGACTTCACTTCCCACTCCAGAAACTGACAGAGCAGCGCGTCCCCGTCTTCAGTCATGAGATTGTGCCCGACCATCTGAGAACCAAGCCAGACCCCGATGTGGAGGAGCAAGAGAAGCACCTTAGTACTGAGGCTGTCCGCATCGGCCCAGATGCTGCACAGGTAACTTTAATAGAAAAAACAGCTTGGCTATGGTCAAGTCATATGTATTTATATAGCACATTTAAAAACATCTCACGCTGACCAAAGTGCTTTACAATTAAATCACAATAAAGTAAAATATCAGAACAAATAGAAAACTGAAACAAAACAATAAGATCACAAAAAATAAATACAAATAATTTAGCAAGAAATCTAATAGAAAAACAGAAGCAACATACTCAACTAAGCATCTAAACATCTACACATCTACAAGCATCTACACATTTTCCTTGACATGGAATAGGGAATTAGTTCAGAGGTGATGCTATTTTCATCCTGATATACTTTTTGGATTTCTTGACAGAAAATAAAGTATTTTATCCTTGAATAATTGTACCACCATTTTCTCAATTCAGAAACAGATACAGACACTGAACAAACTTTGTTCAAGCTTACTGGAGAAGTTGAACAACCCTAGAGAAGATCGGGAATCGGAGAATGCAGGTACCACTCATGATCAATCTGTAGGATATAGGTTTGCCTAACGCACGCTCAACCACAGTCCACAATGCAGATATAAACAGGTGATGATATGAAGGGGGGAAATAAAATGGTCTAAAAACAAGTATCCATTGTATGTGTACCAAAAGACCTAGTCTCTGATCTTGGTAATCACTGCACTATGAAAGATATCAGAATCTGGCTGTGTCCAACAGCTCTACGCCAGAACAAACCCTCCTTCAACCCTGCGGACACCACTGCACTGGTAGCAGCCGTAGCCTTTGGGAAGAACCTGTCCAAATGCAGACCTCCTGGACCAGTGGCTCCTGGACACCCAGGGCAGGGCCCTATGATGACTGGCGGTCCTACTCTGCAGCAGGTCACTATCGGCGGAGGCTCTGGCCACCAGGGAGGACAAGGGGCCCAGCAGACTGGACAGCCTGGTATGGAGCTATTTAGAACCCAAAAGCTATTTAGAACCCTAAAGCTATTTAGAATCCCAAAGCTATTTGAAGACATTACTTTTGTCCACATTGTTATCGGTACTACAGTGTTTAGGTATCAGTCAGAGATGATAAAGATGTCAAGAGTCTTACATTTTTATCAAAAAATTCTAAAATATGCCCTCTTTATCAACAGGGAAAATGCCGAGCAACATTAAGACGAATATCAAGTCTGCCTCAGCTTCGATGCACCCGTACAACAGATGAGCTTCACAAATCAAGATCTTCTGGATTGATGAGAGAGAACTGTGTCGTGTTCATTACATTTGTTTTTTGTATTTACTTTAAATCATGTTATATCATTTGTAAATAAATGTCCTTTGTTGTGGTTCTTTGAAAAAAACTTTTGATTTTGGTGGGATAACATTCACAAACACCCTCACATAAATGCAACTACCAAAACTGAATAGTAGGTGGGGATAGAGGATCATAACTACCAACCAACTCCCCTAATGTTCTGACTCTTCAAATGTTCATCAGTTACAGAAAGCTACCTACCGAACACATTTTGGCCCTATATAAAAGCAGTTCAATTTCCATTCATTTATATAGCTCCAATAACAATTGAAATAGTCTAAAAATGCCAAAATCCTCCAGAGCAAGAGCAAATACTTGATTTAATAAGGTGAACTATTTATTCAATGTTTTTTATCTTGAGGTGATACCACGAAACCTCTTTCAGTGCCTTGTATAGTTAATGTAACAGGCTGGTGGAGCTAGAAGTTCAAACTCTCAAATGGTTTATTGACAAACCCTGTGTTATTATATTAATGTAAACCTTGACATAGCGTTATGTATTGTTTCCAAAGGAAACCAAAATTGGCATTTGGAGCTAAAACATGTTCCCGCATAAGCATTTATTAATGAAAACCAATTCACAACAAGTTTGTATAAATCGTTTAGAAAGAAGACCCGGGCTTGTTGTTGAACTCTTCATAAACATCAGTTTTCAAGCAACTGTTCTGAATGGCTGGGTCTTGATTAGTGTAATTTGAAGAGGGCATCTTAGGTCTTTTATGGTTTGAAGTCTTATTTTCATTGCAAAGGGAGAGGTTTTTGCGGCCCATGGCCTTAGGCATCTCAAATGTTTTCAGTGACTTCACAATGCGTTTTGGGAAATTCCATTTCTGGAGTGATGACCTTTCCCCACGAGGTGTCCTGTCCATTTCTTCTTCACTCGACTTCGGAAGCATTTTGGCTTCTTTCATGATGGGTAATGTTCTCATGCTGGTATCCAAAGATGTCTGTACCACCATAGGAAGCCCCCACAATTGGTACAGCACCTTCTGTTTGATATTGAACTCCAGCTTGCTTCTCATCCCTTTTCTGAGAGTCGGAGTCCTGGCTTCTTCTAAACATTTCTTGGATGGTGGCTGACCAGGGTCATTCGCCCTCAACATCTGTAAGGACTTGTGACCCACTGTGGGTGTATTCATGCTTTGCTCGCAATGCTCCTGTTTCAGGTTCAGGTCTATCGGGTCAAGAGCTACCTTGTTGAACCCTTGTGGTTTTGCTTCTCTGGAGGAGAGGATGCTTAGATCTGGTTCACTGGCACTCTTTACAGGGCTTTTGAGAGCAGGTGTGAGCACCTCCACCAACCCAGCAGATGATATTTGCTGTTGACTCAATGTTATCTTTTGACGCTTCTTCTTGTCTGTCTTCCCCACATTAATGTCCCCCAGAGTGATCATCCCATCAACCGTGTCCTTGCGAGCTCCTCTTTCATTTACTGGACTATTGGGGTTTTGAGAGTCCTCTTGAGAGCGGTTGTCTTTGAGATTGGCCATTTCCAATCTCAGGCTTTGGTGATTTGTTGCCGGTGTAACTGGTTTTATGTACCAGAGTGTTTGGCCGTTTCTCTCATGTTGTTCATCAGCAACACAAAAATGTGGTCTTCTGGCGGTGATATTTTCTTTAGTTCCATCACCGTGAGAGTTTTTGGAATGGTGGTCCATGAATGTTTTTAAAGACCGAGTGACAAGCTTAGGAGGTGCCCACTGATGTTGCACCAGTTTTTTCTCAATTTGAGGTTCAAGAGCCTCCTCCAGCTCAGAGGAAATTGGTTGAAGTGTTCCATCATCAAAAGAATCCTGACCGTGACTTGTCAGTGAATCCACATTTTGAATTTGAACGCTTCCCATATTGTGTTTCAAAGACTGTTTCAAGGCGTCTGGTGCCTCCTTACCAAGATGTTCAGCAGGTTCTCCATCAGTCATGGCGGCCGTTATGTTCTCTTCATTTTCTTGTTTAAGGTCTTTTTGAGCCTGACCAGCAGGTGGAGACTGAATAGACATAAGGGGTTCTGGTTGTTTGTTAGAAGATTCTCTCACTTTAACATATTTCTCAAACTTATCCCGTTTTTGATCAAAACTGTCATTGAAGCTATCGTGAGGGCTATCATCTGAAATCAAGACACTTTTTGAAGATGCTGCCGCCGTACTGAAGGTGACAGGTGAGCATTGGTCAGACATCTCACCGGATAGGCTAAAATCACTTCCTGTGGGACAAGGGCTGGATGATGGAGAATTGCTTGTAATTGAGGTGGTAGACAGGGAATAGTCTGACGCACATATACCAGACCTGAGGTTCCATTCTTCACTTTCATTACTTGTGGGGTCATGACTGTGTTTTAAGAACATGTGATCTCTCTCTGAGCTCTGGGCACTGAGTGTTTCGTGGTGTACTGGATTATAAAAGAACAGATCAGATACATTGGAGTCTTCAGAGTGACTGGAGTGGGCATTATATTTGTTGTCCTGCTCTCCATCTGAGAAATGTCCACGACTTGCTGTGATCTCTTTCATTAACTCCTCACTGTTCAAGCATTTTGTGCTTAAGGTGTCTATTTGTTTGGAGATAAATTTCAGCAGATCTCTGAGAATTTAGACAAACAAACAGATGCAACAATGACTTTTCTGGTTATCATAATGATTGACAGTCAAAAATGTAACTACTAATTAGCTCAATCTTTGGGGAAAGAAAAAGGGAGGCTAATTATAATGTCCATAACATGTTTTACAATATTTCAAACAATCTTTTTAAAGTTATACTTACGAATCTGGATCAAGGCCGTCTTCATCCTAAAATAACAACAAACCGTAATTATGTTTACTTTATGAACCCCAGTGGATTCCACATGAGCTCGCTAACAGCAGTTCTGCTCTAGTCCAAAAACATCTGCTTTTAATTCCATTACCGTAGTGATATTAAATAAATAGTTGTGGACTTGAGAAGGAGGCCTAACACCAAGCCTTAGTTAATGTATTTGACCAGCCCATAACCCTTACAGAGTCCTTTAAATTCCTGGGCTCTTACATCAGCCAAAATTTGAAATGGGATATCAACACCACCCACCTTATCAAAAAAGCAAAGACTGTATTTCCTCAGACAACTGAAAAAGTTTCATGTCAACAAACACCTTTTGGTGCTCTTCTATAAAGCCATCATACAGTAGAAAGTGTCATCACCGCATCAATAACTGTTTGGTATGGAAATTCTGACAGTCGCACAAAAATGAAACTGGAGAGAGTGGTGACCAAAGCCTCCAACATTACTGGTTGTGACCTTCCATCAATCCTCTCCTTGTATGCTGAGTGTAGCTTAAATTGTGCAAAGAACATTATCAGAGACTCGTCCCATCCAAGCCATGACTTTTTTTGAACTTCTATCTTCTGGAAGACGCTACAGATCCATGTGAGCTGGAAAGACAGCTTCTTCCCCTCTGCTGTCAGACACCTGAACTCCCAAAGCTGACCTGGAGTAGGCTATTTTTATTTTAAAAATGTTGTTTTCCATATCCCCTTCTCTCCCCTCCTACTGGCCTGAGCTACCCATGACAAAGAATACCACCAACATTGTTGTGTGGCAATAAAGTTTTGTCTTATCTTATCTTATATCTAGTTGGGCTACTTTAGTGGCCTGAGTGGTTAGGCTACCTACCTCCAGACGCCACCTCCCGAGTAAACAAAACAGAATAAGAACCAGGCAAACCACGCATGTGGCCGTTTTCCAGCGGTATTCCAGGTCGGTACATAAAAAAAATAATTGGTTTAGAACATCATCTTGATCGCGGTAATTTGAGTACATGTTCAGTCAGAAGGCCGCTCCTATCGACCCCGAGGTGATGATGTCTATCAATCCATTGCGTTTTCCGCGTCGTTCTGAAGTTTCGAACTGTTGTGAAATATTTGAAAATCGCTGTCGCCTTTGTTGTGATCCACACATTCCAAAGGAATCTGGAATTCTAAATCAGGGGTTTTCAAAGTGGGTGCCGTGACGCATGCTCAGGGGTGCCGCGGAATGGCCCAATGCTTGATCATTTAATGACACTTAAAAAAAAACAGAATATCAATTTAAAAAAATAATTTCATTGTAATTATATCAATTCAAAAGTTTTATTTGCAGCACAAACAACAATAGGCTACAGTTTACAGTTGATCAGGGCGTAACGTCAACAACAGATCTTTTGTTGTCTTTGTTGGTTATTCCACATGACAGCAGATGGGGGAGTGCAGGTAGGCGCAATGAATACGTTTGGTAAAGAGAGTGCATCCATCTCCACAGGAACAGACATCGGAATCGAATTCAGCAAAGAGAAAACTGAGGCATTTTAAGGACTCGTACCTCAGGTATGGGTTCACTTGGTGTGGCGAGGTAACGTGCCCCACACCAGTTTGCCTGGTCTGCAGGGAGACGTTGGCTAATGCAGCCATGGTGCCTAGCAAGTTGGCAAGGCACCTGGAGACCAAGCACCCGGCACACCAGAAAAAAAGATATGGAATATTTTAAAATACTTAAAACACAGAATACCACACAGAGCGAACGTATCTGCGTGCGTGTGTCTGAAAAGGCACAAAAGGCTAGTTTTTTAGTTGCCGAAATGCTTGCTAAATCTAAAAAGCCACACACTTTAGCAGAGTCACTCATTTTACCAGCCATGGTTGAGGTAAGGCTAGGGCCAGATGCTGCAAAAGAAATATCTCTGATTACACGATCAAACGTCGCATTGATGATATGTCGGAGGACATGGAATCTGTACTGAATGAAAAACTACGCAAAGGCTGTCAGTTGAACAGGACCTCCGTGTTGTAGGCTACTGTCCACAATCCCTCCTCGCATTAACAAACTCTGCAGTCAGAGACAGGCACATGTGTTCCATTAAGTTTATAAGTCGTCTGTGGAGACGAGTAGAACTATTTTTGTGTAAACTTTATATTGAAGATTTGTTCCTGATATGGTTTGTTACTGCCAGCTAATTTGCCGATTATTACCAATACGTATTTGGGATGTGATAGTTGTGAGAGGGACAGACGTTTTCTGTTTATATAATGCCTATAATAAAAGCATTTATAGGATATTCAACATATCACAAGGTTAAATCAAATGGCATTAAGTACAAATATGACACAAAGGAGGTTGAGAGTAAAAAGAAAAAAATAGGGGTGCCGTGGATGGAGAGAGATATGTTTAGGGGTGTCGTGAGCCAGAAAAGTTTGGGAACCACTGTTCTAAATGTCGGTGCATTCGATGCATTCATACATTTAAGAGCATTGAGATCCACCCTTAAGACCAGGGGCGGGCAATTATTTTTCCCAGGGGGCCAAATGAGCAACTGAAAATATTTTGGAGGGCCGGGCCAAAATGCCGAACTCAATTATGCATAATATACATTTTATTTCTATATAAAAAGCAGTAAATGGCATTGTTTTGACCGCTGGTAAGAGTGTATGTTATTATTTGGCAATTCAAATGTGACGTTAGCTTTCAAAAATATAATTTATTCAAATTTAATTTCCAAAATGATAAACAAAATGTGAAACATTTGACTAATTTTCAGTCACATTAAAAACAAGAATGGGAGCATTCAGAGAATGCAAACCTCCGCCTTGTGACCTTGACCTTTGACCTGGACATCTGAAAATCTAATCAATTATTGCCATTATATTACCCAATCTCCCCACAAAGTTTGATTGAAATCGGTCCATGTGTTTCTGCGTAATCCTGCTGACAAACAAACAAACAGACAAACAAACAAACATACAGGGGTGAAAACATAACCTCCTTGGCGGAGGTAACAAAGGGCATTTTGAGTTTCATAAACTATTGAAACAAGGATTTTCTTAGCTTTCTAAAGACATCACATCATCTTTGTAGCCAAAATAAACAAGACAACAAGTCACTGAACTGTGTAACTGTGTAAAGAAAAGTGTCCCAGTTTTGTTGCCTTTTTGACTTTATATGTCTATCAGTGGTCCCCAAACTTTTTAGGCCCAAGATCACCAACCTTTGCCTTGGTGAAGGCAAGATCTACCTATTGAGGCGTTGAGAGAAAAAGACCGTCCAGACTCCAAACTGCACTTACAGCTTATCTTTGTTTTAGGCCTAGTTGTACTTGAATTAAATCAAACACTTTGGTCCAGCTTTCAAATTGATGTGACCAAGAACCAGGGGTTCTCAATAATATCAATTATCAATCCATCTCAAGCTATCATTTTTCTAAATTATTTCCACAGCCCATATAGAATCACAGACAGCAATTATTTTATTAGTTTAACGCTGAAACTATTTGTCAGATTTCATCTTCATATCCAATTTAAAATCTCCATCTGTCTGCAATACCGCTCGCGGCCACTACGCAACTTCGGCACTCACACTTGCCATGCACACTACTGTTTGGGCAAACCTGGATACAGGGCTGTTAACGGTGTGTTTTTCGCCTGGAAGTCTCTAAAAATCTGGCTCCTTATTCAATTTCAAGTTCAATTTAAGGATCATCCTGAGAACTCTTCAGCTGTGTTCAGAGATATGTTCTGACTATGGTCTTCCGAAGTCCATAAAAAAACAGTTCGAAAATGAAAATGATTTTTTTTTTTTTCGACAGGGAAAGTCTCTGTGATCGACACGTCACGATCATGATCTCACGATCACGATCTCATGATCGACGGGTTGGGCACCTCTGGCCTATATTCAATATTTAATGTTTTCAGAACTGTGCAAAAAAAAATACAAAATCTATCCGTATCTGGCCCGCGGGCCGTACAATGCCCAGGTCTGCTTAAGACTCTCAACTCCTCGCGTAATGCTAAACATGAGACTCTCCGATTAGATTTGTAGAACATGTAGGCTACACCTGTCAAATATATTTCCTGAAGCTTTCAAAACGTGCAGGTTATTTTCAAGCAGGCTAAACCTAAAGACACTCACACTGTCATAATTTTAATAATTCAATAAAGCATTGATTCAATTCCTTTACCTCACTCATAACCTAGGCCCAGGATGTGCCAGGCTAGAAGAAATAGCGTACCTGCGCATAGGTTTTGAAAGAAAAAGCTTTTTGTCTAATTCATTTATTGAAAGTGATATATGAATAAAGTAGCTGATGCAAGCCGATATGGAATATGGAATATGCATCCAGCTATTTAGAATCATAAAGCTATTTAGAAACGAAATAGCCAAAGTGTTTAGGTATCTGTCAGAGATGATAAAGATGTCTTGAGTCTTCAATTAATAAAAAAAAAAATCTGAAATAAGCCCTCTTTATCAACTGTCCAACTGTCTTGCACACAGGGGATATACCGAGGAACATTACATTTGAATATCAAGTCTGCCTCAGCGTCAATGCACCCATACAGCAGATGAGCTTCACAAATCAAGGTCTTGGTGGATTGATGAGGGACAACTGTGTTCTTTTCATTTCACTTGTTTATTTTATTTACTTTCAATTATGTAATGTCATTTATGAATGCATTTGTTGTAGTTATTTGAAAAAACTTTCGATTTTGGTGGGATAGCATTCACAAACGACCTCACATTAATGCACCTACCAAAACTGAACACTAGGTGGGGATAGAGGATCATTACTACCAACCAACTCCCCTAATGTTCTGACTCTTCAAGTGGTCGTCAGCTACAGGAAGCTACGTACCGAAACATTTTTGGCCCAATATAATATCAATTTTCATTTGTTATTATAGCTCCAATAACAAATTAAATAGTCTCAAATCCTCCAGAGCAGGAGCAAATACTTGATTTAATAAGGTGGAATATTGGTTTAATGTTCTGTGTATTTCGTCTTGAGTTGATCCCAGGGCACATCTTTCAGTGCCTTGCATAATTAATGTAACAGGCAGGTTGAGCCAGGCTATTGATACCAGCCAGCTTTGTAGTAGGAATAATTAAAACACAAGTTAAACAGAACAATATTCCTTCTCTTTCCATACAATATTTTTCTGAACACGTTCAAAACTCGCAAATGGTTATCGTAAAACCCTGTGTTGATATTATATCAGTGTAAACCTTGATTTCAATAGTGTTTTGTAAGTATTGTTTACAATTGAAACCAAAATTTAGATTTGTAGCCAAAACATGTACCTGAACCAGTATTTATTAATGAAAACAAATTAGGTTAAAAAGTATAAAAAAATAAGTTTGTCTCAATCATATTTAGGAGGAAGACCCGGGCTTGTTGTTGATCTGTACATCAAAATCGCTTCTCTAGTTACTGTTCTGAATGGCTGGGTCTTGCTTAGTGTCATTTGAAGATGGCATCTTAGATCTTTTATGGTTTTAAGTCTTATTTTCATTACAAAGGGAGATGTTTTTGCGGCCCATAGTCTAAGGCATCTCTAATGTTTTTAGTGACTTCACAATCACTAAAAATTAAATTCCACTTCTGGATTGATGAACTTTCCCCACAAGGTGTGTTCCCCCTGGCTTCTAACAGCTCCTAGATGGTGGCTGACCAGGGACATTTATCCTCAACATCTGTAAGGACTGTGGGTGTCCTAATGCTTTGCTCGCAATAGTCCTGTTTCAGGATCAGGTCTATCGGGTCAAGAGCTACCTTGTTGAACCCTTGTGATTTTGCTTCTTTGGAGGAGAGGATGCTCACATCTGGTTCACTGGCATGAACCTAACCCATCAAATCATTTTGAATTTCTTGGACTGGAGCAAGCTAAGCCTCACATACACTGATTTTCACCATTGCACACACAATTTGTTTTGTCTGTTTAATTGTATTTTATTTGATAATTAATAGAGCTCTCCATTCTTTTGTATTATTGTTATTATTGTTATTATTATATCATTTTATTTAATAAAACCATTGTATTTATAATAGATAGATTAGTCTTGTTGTCAGTTTTCTCCCCCCTCCAATGCCGAGCCTATTATTAGCCCTTAAGGATATTGTGTCAATCATAGCTGAACCATATATTATTACGCTCCTTGTTGAGTACAGGGGCGCTACATAAACTTGGCGCTATGTTTTGTAATTCGCTTTTAACAAAAGCCTCTGCTCAACCAAAGGCTTAACCATTTCCACATAAGATATTTTTCACCTTTTAATGCAAAATGATTTGATGGGTTAGGTTCATGCTTTTTAGAGCTGATGTGAGCACCTCCACCAACCCAGCAGATGATATTTGTTGTTGTCTTAATGTTATCTCTTGACGCTTCTTTGTGTCCGTTATTTCCACACTAATGTCTCCCAGAGTGATCATCCCATCCACCGTGTCCTTGCGAGCTCCTCTTTCATTTACTGGACTATTGGGGTTTTGAGAGTCCTCTTGAGAGCGGTTGTCTTTTAGATTGGCCATTTCCAATCTCAGGCTTTGGTGATTTGCTGCCGGTGTAACTTACCAGAGTGTCTGGCCGTTTCTCTCATGTTGATCATCAGCATCACAAATGTGGTCTTCTGGCAGTGATATTTTCTTTAGTTCCAATACCGTGAGAGTGTGTGGAATGGTGGTCTATGAATGTTTTTAAAGACCGAGTGACAAGCTCTGGAGGTGCTCACAGATTCAAGAGCTTCCTCCAGCTAAGAGAAAATTGGTTGATGTGTTCCAATGTGTATCATCAAAAGAATCCTGCCTGTGACTGTTCTCCGTAATTTGAGTACATGTTCAGAAGGCAGCTCATTTCAACCCCGATTTGATGATGTCCATCAATCCATTGCATTTTCTGCGACATTCTGAGGTTTCAAACTGTTGCCAAATATTTGAAAAATCACTGTTGCCTTTTTTGTGACGTCTCAACACCCCAAAGGAGTCTGGAATTCTAAATGATAGTAAATTCGATCCCTTTTTGTCTAATTCATTAATTGTAAGAGATATATGAATGTAGTACCCGATGCAAATATTTGAAATATAAATTATAGGCTGTTTTGTGCAATCAAGAAATTATAAATTAGTCCTATTTAGTAGGAAATAATAAAAACCCATGTCAATACTCTGGTTAAGCAGCTGTTTAAAGTTCGAATCTGCATCCAGCCGATGGCACATAACATCTGACATCATGTGGGCTTGTCGGGGGGGGAGCGCTAACAGCCTGCAGCCAGTAAGCAGTCCAATCCTGCCATTTCACCGGCTGCACTGTCATGCTGAGGGGCCACTGCTGCGAGGGGCCCGGCCCTCTGTCCGCACCCCGGCTGTATTTGGTCCATTATGGGCAGCGCTTCGGCGCTGAAAGTAATCCAGCCGGACAACGCGCAGTCTGGCCTGATAATGTCAGAGTCGTTAAGGGAGACGATGAGGAAGTTAGTGCTGACGTGAGGGGGGCCTCGCGCCGCGCCGCTCCTGGTCTGTCCACTCCAATCCCCGTCCCACTGGGCCACACCGTGCGCGACCAAGAACAATGGCCGCTTCCCCGCCTCGCCGTGGCACAGGTCGCTGGGCGACCTACTTACACCATCTCTCTCTCTCTTTCTCTCTCTCTCTCGCTCTCTCTCTCTCTCTCTCTCTCGCTGACTCTCTCCCTCTTTCTGCCCCTTTCCTAATCCCAACTCTCTCTTTCCAGACTCTCTTTCTCTCACTCCCTCTCCCTGTCTGTCTCTCTCCTCTTTCTCTCCACTCTCTCTGTATCTCTCTCTCCACTCTCTCTCTGTCTCTCTCTCTCTCTCTGTCTCTCTCTGTTTCTCTCTCTCTACCCTCTCTCTGTCTCTCACTCTCTCTCTCCTCTCTCTCTTCCTACCCTCCATCTCCACCCTCTGTCTTAGCCTTCTCCGCTTCTCTCTCTCTCTCACTGTCATCTCCAGTGACTCCCCAGCTCTCTGCTGCTAGTGGACCTTGTTCAGAGTCAGTGCCCCTGAGCACCATCCAGACGACCCTCACAGTATGAAGCTCTCCTCTCCTCTCCTCATTCACTACCCTGAGAAGCAAAGGGTTTTCCTTTTGGCACTGTGCTCTCTGTGAGGTTGAATAAAACTGGCCCAAGGCTTTTGCAGTTGCTACTTGCGCACAGTTAGCATATTAAATAAATGGTATTTAAGGGCTATTGCTTTCCCAATAGGCTTCAGCTATGTTGATTTGTGAATAATGTCCCTATCTGTCCACATCACTATTTCTAAGATGGAATCAAATATCACTCAAGAATCTGGTCAGTATCACTTCTATTTCCTCTCCTGTATATACACATGATCTTAACTTCTCTCCTCTCCTCTCCTCCCCCATGTTATCCTCTCCTCTCCTGTATTTTTGTGATTCAAGTCTATTGCTACCTCATAATGGTCTGGACTTTTAATGCCAAATTTGTCTTCTCGTTTTGACCACTAGAGGTCATCAATATTTCATGGTTAAGTGCATAATCCATAGTACCACATTACAAGGTTTCAAGTTCATGTGGAATTTATATATGTATGCGTGCATCTGCAATCATAATATAGAATAGGTGTCCTGCTAGCATTTATAGAGTTAATTGTCTCATGAAACTGTAATAAAATTAAGAATGCATTTTTTTGCATAATTTTTCCTCTAAGGCAAAAGCAACATAGATGATGCATAACCACTTTAAAGCATAGAAATGGCACAGTCTACGTCCAGTTACATCAGCCTCTTGACAGCACTACAGAATAATCGGAAATAATTATGCATCTTGCATTAAAACAATAAAATATAGATGCCTTCTCCGCTGCGGTTGTATTTCTCTGATTCAGAGATATTCATTTTTCCAATTTCAGCAAAGGCATTTTTCCATGTTGCATTGGCCTGCGGAAACCCTGGGTCCCTCCAGTTGGAGGCAGTGAATGGATGTACACTGGGGACGACCGGGAAACTCAAAGTGACAGGCGCCTCCCGCTACGTCTCCCCTGGTCTCCCCCAGACCCAGATGTGAGTCCTTCTGAAAATCATCAGCTACAGCTGGCCATGTGCATTCCCAATATGACCCCCAATCCCCCCCTCTATTTCTCTCTCTCTTTCTTTCACTCTCTCTCTCTCTCTCTCATTTACTCTCTCTGAAGAAGAAAAAAAACCTTAGTCCAAGCTCAGAGGAACAGCTCTAACACACACAGGCTCACACAGCCATGCAACCCAGCTCAACCTCACACTCCCAAAGGTCAGCGGAAGCGACTTGTCTTCTCACAGCCCATAAAATGAGCGCATCAAAGGAGGGCGAGAGAATGTTTAAAATTAGTTGAGAAGTAGGCTACATGAATGTCTCCCCTCATCACTAACTGCACTCTTCCAATGTGGTGTGGTGTGAAAGCCTCCCCAGCACAGGACCCCTCCTGCCTGGGACGCTGTGTACATTTGGTGTCCCTCTGACGCCAGTGGTGGAAACTAACTATCGTAAGTACATTCACACAAGTACTGCACTTTTTGTACAATTTTTTTTACAAAGTTACATTTTAAGGTACCCTGTTTTAATACTACTTTATACTTCAACTCTTCTACACTTCAGAGGGAAACTACTGTCTATTCCACTACCTTTTTGGACAGATCTAGTTACTAGTTACGATAAAGATTTAGATGAACATTTTACACAATGGATAATATAACCTTTGAAAGTACAACACATTGTTAAAAATTAAAACAGTGGTTTTTCAACCTTTTTGGCTTCTGACGTCTTACAAAAAACAATGTGTAGTATGGGTCACATTCAAGATGTCTATGAGTTGTTACCAGTTCCACCAAATAGTGATCAAAAATTTTCACATGGTTTCATTTCAGTAAATATTCAAAATCATCTAATAGCTCAAAAAACTAAAAACATTTTGTGTATCAGAACTTTGTTTTTCTTCTTTCCTCTCCCATTAATCGTCTTACGACCCCTCAGATGTACGTATATGGTGTCCCTGTGTATACAACTGTATAAAAAGTAGCTCAAACTAGGCCTGATACCAGCAACTACAGCTTCAGCTAAAGTGGCATGGAACATGCTGCTTACACACTGACGCTTCAGTATTAGTAATCTAAGGATGTCATATATAATCTGGCAGAGGGGCTAACCAGTACTTTTTTACTTTAATACTTTAACTGCATGTTGTTGCTAATTCTCATACTCAATCATAATACTAGGACTTTTCATACTTGACCTTTACTTGTAATGGAGTATGTTTACATTACAGTAATGGAGTATTTTTACAGTGCAGTTATGGTACTTCTTATTAAGTAAGGGATCGGAATACTTTTTCCACCATTGTATGAAACAAAGCCTGTGATGACACTGCTCTCAACATGCAAGATCTTCAGCTGTAATCAACAATGGCAAACCTCTCTCATCTCTCTGTCCTTCACTGTCCCCCTTTTCAACCATGCTACTGGTACAAGCGTGTGCCTGCTAATGCAGTCTACACTGTGCACATCCTGATTAAACATTTCTGTTGCTGAAAAATATAATGGCTTGGCGCTTCGGATGTGGTGTCTGTAGGGAATTTTCTTTCTAGGCGTATCTGTGATGTATACAATCAATTTGAAATCTGGCTCATTATCACAGGAGACCTCCAGGCGACTCGCAAAGTGTAACACGGAACACCCACATTCAAACCACTGGCAATGTTTCCTTGATTCTTAAACTGTAGAAAAACACTCTTTAAGCTGCATGAAAGCCAGCGGTGACACACACACACACATACACACACACACACACACTGAGACATATCTTCCCCAAATGCAATGGAACATGTCTCTTTAATGCAAAGTTGTTGAGGAAGAGAGAGCGAGGGGGATCAGAGGAATTCATTATGGATCCGTGGGTGGCACAGTCAGTCCGAGAGCTCCTCCAAAAATTCCGCCGTAAAGTTGATTTCTCTTATCTTGGACCCACAGCAACACATGAGTTATTATCCATCGCACTGGAAAAAGAACGAGGGGGGGAGGGGGGGGGTCATTTAAAATGTGTATGTCACCCCGAGTAAAAATGAGTCCCTTTCATCCTCCTCACTTGTTTTTCAGCTCTTACTCCTCACCTTCTTGTCCCCCAGCAAACACCTCTTTCCTGCATCAGTATGTAGCCTTTGTTGTCATCAAAGACTCGCACATCTCTCCTCAAGAAAGCGAACAGCCTGGAGCGGTGCAGCCTTGCAATCATCACACAGACAAAAAAAGTGGGACAATATTTGCATGTCCTCTGACCTCCAGGAGACGAATGCTAACGCCGTTCCCCCCATCAGACACTGTCCTAGACGATCAGACCAGGGCTGGGCTGGAACAAAAGAGGGGTCCATTATATCCTGCCCTGCAGCCCTCATCCTCCTGCCCAGCCCCACATGGCTGTCCCCTCGGCCCCCCACTCCTCTCCCCCTGGGGCAGCCACACGATCATACGGACAGTCTCTTCTAGCCTCCGCGCGCCACGCTGGCATCGATATGACATGTTTGCATGCATTATGCGAAATGCTGACACAGGGTATATACTCAGGGGTCACTGATATGAGGGATGATCTGAATGGCTCTGGGAGTGAGTCGTTAGAGCTCACATCACATTTGTGCTTTATAACAGTGAACATCCAAATTAGAGTTTGGGATGATGCTTTAGAGAAGATTTCACTGAGTGTGGATGTGTATACTGAGTGTTGATGTGTATGTGTGTACTGAGTGCTTATGTTTCTTCAGATGGAGGTTCATCACCTGCACACTCTTAAACATGCTTTGCAATTTTTTGTTGTTGTTTTTGCTTTTTAAGAGATTTGGGTCACTGTTTAAATACGTGGTTTGACACTCGGATGTGTTTTCCTTATTGGACTTCATACGGTATAATGCTGTAGAGTAAAACACGGCCATTATGTTTCAGACATGTGCAGTGTGGCACCCATTAGAAATTACAGGTTCCTCCTTGTCTTCTGCCTCAGTGGGTGGCTCCGTTTCTTGCTCTTGCCCTCCCCCCTTCCCCATCTCTCCTTTTTTCTCTCCGTTTCTCTCTGTGTGTCTTTCCCATTCTCTCAGCTTATTTGTTACGCCCTCTCGTCGTCAGGGATTTGGGGAAACTTGCTTCTGCAGTCACACTTCCCGGAAAGGTTGGCCGTTACTGAATTCATTTTCAAAAACCAAACACTTCCCTCCCACCCCCACCCCCAACGCACTCTGCTCGGCACACATGATGAATGGATGACACAGGGACTCTAAATGGTGGCCATCAATAAACACCAGCATCTATGGGCTTTGCATTCATCCTCTTCACCTCATTTGCTTCTCCGACACCGGTCCCCTGGCTGCTGACCTTTTCACGTGGAGGCTCCTGCAAGTGCAGATGGAGCCCCAGCACTTTATCCTGAGAGGTCATTTATTTATGAAGTGCACAGTCGCAAGGCAGAGTGGAGAGTGCTGGGTACTGGTTTGGTGAGGGGCTGGTTGGTGTGTGTGTGTGTGTGTGTGTGTGTGTGTGTGTGTGTGTGTGTGTGTGTGTGTGTGTGTGTGTGTGTGTGTGTGTGTGTGTGTGTGTGTGTGTGTGTGTGTGTGTGTGTGTGTGTGTGTGTGTGTGTGTGTGTGTTTAGGGGTGGGAGGGCGATGGGTGCATTTATCGGCAGGGGCCCCCTGTCTACCCTTGCGCTCACTGGACAGGATGCATTGCTCCAGACATCCTAATGTACAGCACTTTACCGTCCAAACGCCAGCGCACACCAAACCATGCAGCACTTATAGGCCCTTTGCAGCCCTCCCCCACTGTTCTCCCTCTAAATAGCCAGGCAATTACTATACACTCACTCGGCCCCAGTCAAGAGCCACTAAAATGTTTGCTGGAGAGTGACATTTCCCTCCATTCCTAATGTGCATAAAATGATTTTGGGGCACTATTTTTCGCAGACATTAACTGATGTGGCGAGAAGAGTGGGGGGGGGGGGGGTAGCAAAAGAGGTGGAAGGAGAAAGAGGAAATGGATTGCAATTCAACAGTTTGTGGGAAATATAAAGTTGTAAATTGTTGAAGATTTTTTTTCCCTCCGTCAAATTGGAGAAATCAGGTGAAAATCAGGAAAGCTTTCCCAAATTATGTAAAACTCATCACGTCCGCCGTGCACTTCCTGCCTATGAAGGCTGAGAAATTGAAACCAAATTGTCAAGGCTTGTCGCCTCACGTCTGATTAAATCCAAACTATTGGCTGACAGGAAGACCAGCACACACGTGCCACAACCAAAGCCCTCCCTCGCATCCCTCCTCAGGACTAGAAGTAAATGAGACATTAGAGGTAAAGGGGGAGACATACCCATGTAATTGCACTTGATCTCGTTTGCATTTGTCACTCCTACAGCCACACAGCCAACTCTCTCTGTGAGAGTCTCAGAGCCAAGTCCTGACCTCGACACTTCGCTCATTGTCGCGTCTCTCCTCTCTCTCCCTCTTTGCGTTCGGTTGCGGTGAGGAGATGCGGAGCTTAGCTCGGGCTGTGTGTGTGCAATCAGACACACAGCACCTCCTTGTTCATGTGGGGAGAGAGAGATAGACAGACACGCACTTCCTGGTTCTTGTTCACTTCACGCACATTAGGGACGGTGCCTCAGAGGCGACCTGCGTATGTTTGTGTGTGTGTTTGTGTGGTGCATGTCTGTCTGCATGTGTGTTTTTTGTGTCCTTCACACCCCTTCTCAAATCAAATGTGAATCTCCAACTTGGTGAGAACGTGTCCCCTCTTGCGTGCAACAGTGGACCTGGCACAAACATACCCAAAGTTGAAGGGCTGACGAGTCTGATGTCGAGGTGTGAACTCATGTCCTACAGTGGCTCCTGCCCTTGACCCACGACTCAGTGTCACACGACCATAACACAGCCTGACCAGTGTGACAAAAACTAGTCAGCCCTGTTCAGTCTGCAAAAATGTGTCAGCCCTGACACGTTCGGGGTATAAAACTTGCTGGCACCAACTTACTAAAGTTCACTTGTTCAAAAACGTGCAAGTGCAATCTTCACATCACCCCACACCCTCCAGAAATGTCAGAACTATCCCCTAACAGGATGTAATGAAGCCATCTTTAAAAAGAACAGAATATCATGCTTTTTCATGGTCATGCTGCAGCCCATGGATATTTCTTTGTTAATATCATCTAAGGCTAAGCCTATATTCACCAGCTTATTCTGTAATAAACCAGGAATTCTAGACCTACAATTCTTCAAATTCTAAGCATTTAAGATTTTAGAATCCAGAACAAATTAAAAAAAAACATGAATTGAAAGTGGGAGTTGACATTGAAGACAATACAAAATGATGCAACAAAAGAATCTATTTATTTGGAATATGCATTACCACTACAAATGAATAGAGACCAGAAAACCTACACCTTGTTATTTTTTTTCTCCACAAAAAAAAAGAAATTTTAAGTTGGAATTAAAAAGATAATAATTTTGCGCTTCCGTTTTATTATTTTTTTGTACATCAGCAGAGACCTAAAAAATTAAAACTCGGAGAGAAGGTCTCTAGAACTTTCCTCTGATTTCTTTTTCTTATATATATAAAAAAGAAGAAACATTCAAAAACACTGCAGTATTTTATTAAAGAACAAAAGACATGCAACAAAGTAAACATTTGATGTTTTACAAATTGCTCATATGCAAAAAACTAAAAGCATCATTACATGAAGCTTTCAATAATACGGTGATACTGGACAGGCAATGTGAAAAGCAGATTTGAGCACTAGACGAAGTGCATATCCGACATTATGAGAAATCCTTTCAATGCTCCCACCTGGACCTTTCTCTCTCTCTCACTCACACATACACACACACACACACACACACACACACACACACACACACACACACACACACACACACACACACACACACACACACACACACACACACACACACACACACACACACACACACACACACACAAGAAAAAAAGGCGTGACAGACTTTTTGTCAAAGTACAGTGTGATGCGATCCCTAAAGACAACACCCTGCCAGAGCCCAGGAGCTCTCCAAACCTCCGAAGGACACGCGTCATCTGGTAGCTGCACCGGGGTATGAAACAGGCTCCTGGCACACTGCCCACCCGCTCAGGGTTCTCAATTCATCTCATGTGTCCTCAAAATCATTTAGACAGCGATGCCACTCGAACGCAAATAAATATACATCGCAAAACCTGGAGAGTCTCTATTCTCTCTCGGCTGGACTCCTCAGTCCTGGGTGCAGTGATGCTCCACTGTTATTGATGGGTTTTAAAATATGTTTTTAAAACATTTATGTATTCCATGTCGTTGCATAATGGCGTTTTGTAGTCTCGATTTGGTCTTGCTAAATGAAATAGACTACTGTCACATGACACTGCTGACACTGACTTTTCACATCACCGTTAAACAAAGGCAGTATCCATTTCGAGAGCGGGTCCACCTGGCTACCCCCCTCGGAGCCAAGGGGCTGAGGGGAGTGGATGGACCACACTGAGACAGAGGGAGAGGCTCTGTTCGTTTGTCTGCATCAGAGCAGACATCATCTGAAAATGGATACTGGCATAGTATTATAAAAAAGCAAACAAGAAGAAAAAGGTGCACAACTACATATACAGAATAGCGCATTCTTGGGGCTAATTCACATAAGCTAGCATGAAAATAAAATATATGGAGTCCTGTAACCAAGCCAAACAAAGATGAGATTTTTTTTAAACAAAACAAAAAAAGTTATTCACAACATGGACATAAAAAATATATCCAAACAATTTCTGTAGTTGTGTGCCATCACTTTTTTTTTGTCTTCGTTTTCAACAAACACTGGATTCTGACTGCATTTTTGGTTTGGAGTACAAAGTACCGGAACATTCAGAGGCGACGTTCTTCAGTACAACAGATAATACACAGATTCACAACATGAAAAGTGTTTATAAAGCTGTTGGCTATGTAGAGTTCACACTTCTGCGTTTTCCTTTTTGTCCTTACTTTTTTTTTTTTTTTGGTATCAAAGTAATGAATGTAAGTAACGAATGAATAATGCTTAACTGTTATTTCAAAGGCTGTGACCCCACAAACACAGTAAGATCAACATAGACTACAAATGAAGTAATAAAAAAAAAAATAATATGATAATCATTTCACATTTCGTATTTGTTCGTTCATAGTGACGGACATGATTTGGAGGGTTTTATTGCCTACTCATGTGTAATGACGGGGGATGCTCCACAGCCTTCACCAAGCCTCTCACTTCATACTCCATTTCAGCATTTCATACCTACACTACGCCATTACTGGATCTCCTCTGCATGGATGTGATGTATGAAATATAACAACATATTTTCAGTCTCTCAAAGTGTCTCAAAAATAGATCAGTGTTTTGCTCCAATAGTTATTCTATCTTCGTAGCACCAGGGGAAAATGTTTAACTTTGAACATACGAAAAATCTTTTGACCATAATACCAAAAAAAAAGATTGAAACAATTCTCCCTGTCAATTTGTTTTGTTTATGCATAAAATTGGAAAGTACTGTAAGATGACAGTATAAATGTACATACATAGTACTCTTGAAATAATTAAAAACTGAAGTCTTTTTCTCATTCAGATTGGACAAACTATTTTAGCAACCAGTATCTAAAAATGTTAAGCCATGACACAGTTGATACTTAGTAACTGGTGATTCAAGGAGCAAAACTGCAAGCAAATTCTTGCTAAATCACTTTCAGAAAACCTCAGGTGTCCATACCGAGTAACTAAAGGGGGCCAACATGAATATTAGTTTATCTGTAGTTAGTTTTTCTGTCCTACTAAATTATAATAATAGTAATTATACATAATACAGGCATGTCCATAGGCTGAGTTTATCTTTTAATCACTTCTTGGGCCCTGTTTTCACAAATATGAATCTATTACAAAGTGTTTCCACAATATGTCAATATAAAAAAAAATGGTGTTGTTTTTTTTGTTGGATTTTTTTCAGAGCATATTTATAAGATATCAAATACTTTGGCACAATGGGTCAAACAGAAAGTCACTATTGGAAAACAGAGCCTAGACACATGAAGGCCTAACATGTCAGATGAAAACATTTTCAAAAAACGATTACGGCCGAAGTAGCAATGTTTGTCTTTTAAGAAAATTATATTTTCCTTTTTTTTTGTTCCATTTTGTTTTGTTGTTGTTTTTAAGAGGTAGTGTGCAAGCATTCCAATCTAAAGACAAAGGGGCTGTACATACTTGCTTTTTGTAAGTGTGTATGTCTGTGTTTTGTTTTTTGTTTTTACAAAGTCTTTTTTAGAAGAAGCGAGATCAGTACACAGTTGGCACAGCTGTAACAGTGGACACAGACACTCGTGGAGGTGAGGGTGAATGTGGCGATACCATCACCAGAGGCGAGAGAGAAACCAGAGCCGGAAACATGGCGGTGGGCGTGTGAGTCACTGGTGGTAATGGCTGAGAGAGTCCAGGGGGGTTGTTGTGTCGCCCTCTCCCCATATCCTGCTTTCAGAGTGCTGGGCTCCCCCTCAATCAAGGTAAGGGTTTTCCTGGTCTGTGTTTTTGCGCGTATGTGTGTATGTATGTGTGTGTGTGTGTGTGTGTATGTGTGTGTGTTGGTGGGTGTTGGTGTGCGTGTGTGAGAGCGGTGCTGTAAGTGTGTGAGGGAGGGAGGACGATGAGGATCAGTTGGATGTGTCGGAGTGGACGCTTCCGGGTCCTTCTGTAGGCGAAGTCACTGACGAGGGAGTTGTGGCGTCCTGCCATCCGCCATTAGCCTGGTGAGAAGAGAGAGGAAAAGAGAGGAAGAGGAGAGGATGAGAGGTGAACGAAAGGATAAAGGTAATCAGAGCATACACATAATGTGGAGCCCACAGTGAGACCAAGGATGGTGTCCCTAGGCTGTACATGGCATAATAAATATCCAGAGGCACTTGACCATAACCACAGCCCCAAGGAAACGCTAGCATATATGTTAACTAAACCATAGCATACTACCTAAAGGAAAAGAGATACTGAAATGAATAATTTCTCCCCCACTTTAGTCCAATTGTTCATTCAGTCAATCATAAATTGTGTTAAATAACGATACATGGTCATTTCATTTTACTGTTTAAAAAAAATGAAATTTTTCTTTCATTGCTGAAAAACAGCAAGGGAGCGTTTGTCATTGGTCAGAGTTAAACGCTTGTCAATGTTACTGACACGTTATAATAATACGGGAATGTATGAAGTGCCTTCACAAGAAAAAAAATGTCAGATTAAAAAAAGGCAACAAAAAAACAAAAGAATCAGTGGCTGCAAATTATAACAGTTGAGATTGAAATGAAAATACAATGAGCGACGCAGAAGCCATTTCGAATCTGGCAGACAGGCCCTTTAAAGAGCATTTGGGATATTAATAGCAAATTTCATGCCATCAGAAACGGCAGGAAATGGTCCTCGACAGCCTCTTATTTCAAAGCCTGTTATTTAAGACCACGGCAGTCTGTAATCAAAAAAGGCAAAGAAAGAAAGAAAGAAAAGAGAGGAGAAAATGCCTTCGGCTTTTGGTGACACTCTCTCCATCTATTCTAAAGGGTGTAATTACTCCTCTAGTCAACCACAAAACGCATTATGTACTCGTTCAGTCATTACGGAACACACAAGCGGAGGAGAGAAGCAGTGTTCTGAAGGAGACGCTCCCCTGACCCCCCTCACACCGCCACCCTCCCATAGCTGCTGGAGCCAGAGGAAGGTTATGACCAGAGAGCTGAGAAACAACAGCCAGTAAGTGCCAAACTGACAAATGTCTTTTTGGAGCAAATACCCACATATAGTCGGAATAAAGTGTTATTATTTGGATAATTCAGCACGGTGAATTTATTTTTGATAATAGTGCCTTTTTCTTTTGTTGTCGTTTCAAAAACGGTTCCAAAAAAAGAATTCCAGCTCAACCCGTCTGTTCTCATATGAGAGCTGAATCACGACAATGAAAATGTTCAACCAATTCCTCAAAGGACTGGAGATTTGTAAACCAACCCTGCTGACCAGAGCAGAGCAGATCCATCCTGTTAGTGCCCGAGCCCACTGAATTAAAAGTGGGATCATGTCAGCTCGGCAGCCAGAGTGTGAATAAAGCAGGCAGGCCGACGGTAACGGCATTAGAGTTAGTGTTAGCGTTAGCGTTAGCTCCAGCTGAGCTGGGCTGGTCACGCCACTGTCTGGGGACTGGGCTATCTGTTGGGGCACTACGCCCGGGCGCCTGAGCCCCGTCTGGGCACAGTGACTGCTGCATATGGTAATGGGATCACAGGGTTATCAAAGCCACAGGAGCCCACCAGCTCCTGCTCCCCTGGAGAGAGCACAATGGAGTGGGGGGGTGGGGGGGGGGGGGAGAAAAAGGAGTAAATAGAAGGAAAAAAGCAAACACAGGAGGATCCGTGTATTTTTTGCTTTGATACAGGGAGCGGAGCGCTTCATTAGCATATGGTGGGTAAGGCTGGGTGAGGACAGAGACAGCAGGGTTTTCAGCCTGGCGGGACTCCTCTGACCCCCCCCACACACACTCCCCTCTCCTCCTCCTGCTCCTCTCTTGAGGAGGGAGAGGGAGAGGGTGCGGTGAGAGTGAGGAGGAGGAGGAGGGCGACGGCGAAGGCAGCGGCGATGGTGTGGCTCGCTGTCAGAGCCATTAGTGCGGTGGGAACGTGATCTGAGCAATGCGCTTGGATTGCTGTCCCAAGTCCACACTCTGCTCTCCGCGTATCTGTCTTATCGATTTTACCCTTTACGACGCAGCTTGTCGTTGTGAATTTTCCCGTTGCGCAAAAACGCAAGATCACCCCACCCTTCTCCCGTCTCCACCCATGCCGCCCCCCCAACTCAATCCAACCTCCTCTTAACGACCCCCGCCCTCCAAAAATAAATAAATAACAAAGGGAAAGGAAAAAACCTGAGAGGACCCCCTTGTTGCCCTTCGTCTGGCTTTAGGGCCGAGCACCGGCTTATTTTTAGTGTGAGGGTTTTAGCGCTCGTCCTCAGACGGTCTGCTTCTGTCGTCCTGGCGACCGTGGGGTGATAATGAAGGTCAGGTGACCTGGGGGGGGTGGTCACGTCTTGTCACGCCTGTGGGGTGCGTCACCTGTTTGCTCTCGATGGGGTGTGTGTGTGTGTGCGCATGAGTGTGTGGCTGCAGGTGGCGGGCTGGAGCTGATTGGACGTGACAGGCTCAGGCGGTGGCCTCGTGTCCGCGTGCGCTGGGCAGTATGTTGCCCGTGGCGTGACCGATACAGAAGCAATCAACTAGGTGACCACAGTGGGCAGACAAGTCCTACTAAGTGGCATACTGAGCCCTATGGCTTTGAAATAATTGGTAGAAGGAAGGGGGAGGGCAAGAAAACAAAATGAAAAAAGGAGACAAGGATTGTGTGTTTCTCTCTCTCTCTCTCTCTCACTCTCTCACTCTCTCTCTCTCTCTCTCTCTCTCTCTCTCTCTCTCTCTCTCTCTCTGTCTGTCTCCTTACATTGATGCCCTGCGGACTGTACATCTGGTTCGCTGTGAGTCCGTCATTGTATCCGCCTGTCTGGCTGATAACATGGCGAAGGGTATCCACCTGAAACACACACACAAAAACACAAGCACACACACACACACACACACACACGCACACAAGAGAGAACAAAAACAAAGCAAGGTCAGGCAGCACAAAGACATGCAAGCACTAAAGAATAGCCAAGGAATAAAAATGAAACTCTATTATATAACAAAATACAAATCAGGTTTGGCAGTTCAATAAAGAAGAGCAACTGAACTCATCAGGCCCCCCTACAATTTCAGTTCCCAATAAAACTCAAAGGAGAAAGGAATTTGCCATCATAAAATAAATGCTTCAGCAAAGAGGCTAGACTATAAGATCAAGTTCTTATTAATATGAATGGTTTCTGACAGATCCAACTGTGCTTTGCTCCATACACAAACACCTCATATGAGAAGAGTATTGTTTCTGTGTCAGATAACAAGCTGGAAATGAGAAGCCATTTGTCATGTGGCATCGTTGGGCCATTTGTGCTTCCAGACAGATATTAAGTGCTGTAATGTTGCCCGACGCACATGCTTCTTACAGCAGACTTGTCAGGCAATCACCAGTGCCTTGGAGGCCTACCCTGTGGTTACCCAGATAGGTACTGACTCCAGGACAGACCTGGCCCAGAAACACTCAAGGGGACGCAAGGACTCCAGCTAGACCCGTACCCCAGCTCCGAGCCAGAGCTCCCCCAGAGTCAGAGGCTACCCGGGGGTCCTAAGTGCTGATGCAGTGCTGCTGCGTGCCCTACCTGCGACTGCACGTTGGCTCCCACCTGAGCCCCCTGGTACGAGTCCCCATTGAGAGACTGCACACTCATAAACAAGTCCCCGGAGTTTGACATGTTAAAAGAGCCAGCAGAACCTGGAAGGAGAGAGGGAGCAACGGAATCACAGAGAGACGGAGGAGGAGCCAGAGCAGTAGCACCACCACCGCCTGGCGCCGGCTGCCCCCGCCCCAGGGAGCTGGAGCGAAGGGGGTCAACGCAGGGGTGGAGGAGTCAACCATGCAGAGGTTAGGTTAGCAGGCTAATGCAGTTAGCAAAAGACAAACCCATTGAAAAGGCAAGATAGGAGCGGGGGAGGGGGGGGGGGGGGCAGAATTAGGCAAGGAAACAAATGAGGCTGGTACGGTTAACGGCCAAAGAGCCTGTGTGGTCTTTTTTCTTTTTTCCTAGTAACTGATTGTTATTGAACGTTCAGTGTCTTTTGCAATGATCTGGAAACCCATAAAAAACAAATAGATAGCACCAAAACATCAATAACAATCGGCCAGTCAGACACACACACACACGCGCGCACGCACGCACACACACACACACACACACTTCAAGACTCATTTATCAACAGTGAGAAATAGCTGTGTTATATACAAGCCACAAGTCTCCTCAAGGTTAGAAATGGCTGCATTAGGGTTGGACTCCAACCACAGAGGGAAACAGACAGCAGCACATGCTATCTAGCAAGGGGCCCAGGAAAACGAATCTATGTCAACAACTCATTCTCTAGCACATCATCTGTTTTTACTCTTTCTCTGTCTATCGGCTGCTTTTTCTGTTACTGTGGAAATTTTGACTATCACTCTGCTCAAGTGTGCCGAGCAGCACAAGTCAACACCGAAGCCAACCCCTTAAATTTTGGGCTTTTCTCCCACACCAAACTCCAAGCTCTTCAGCAACCTGCAACCTAGGTTACTTATCTATTGATTTATACTTAAACATCATGTAGCAAAGTACTTTTACGCTTTGGGATTACTATGTTTAGGTCAAATATAGCGATATCATGTTATGGAACTTTCTGATAGGGAGGGAAAGCCTCCAACCTCAACAGCGGCCTGTGAAGAAATTCTGTCAGGATTAAGCGCCGTTGCGCTCGCTCACCTGCAGAGTTGGGGGTCGAGGGCGAGTTGGCTTGGCTTCCTTGTGCCGAGACGTTGGCCGCGGTCACAGCAGTCCTGGCGGCGTACATGTTAGCCTCCTCCTGGAACTTTCCGATGTTTTTCTTATACCGGATTCTCTTGTTTCCGAACCAGTTGGAAACCTGCAGACGCGCAGACAAAATTTGCAAAACTTCAGTCAGCAATTAGATTTTTCAAAACCCGGCGGAGCTTAAATCATCACATCACTGAGACTCAAACTACAGCAACACTACAACCCATTCAGTCAACTAAAGAGCTGCCACATAGATAACATATTACACAAAAAACATTCAATAATTAAAGACATACTAGTTCCCAATAAGATTCAACTCGGTTCCAAACGAACCTAGCAAGACAACATTGTAACTCTATGGGACAATCTGTGTGAAGCTAATGGCAAAGCCCCAGCTGTCCTACTGGCTGGGAAATGTTGCAGTCAATAAAGTCTAACGCGCATGCAGTGCTGATGGCTCTAGCTGGGGCTGGGGCTGAGCCCTTATAGCGAAGCTGGCGCGCAACGCAAACACAGCAAGCCCGTAACACCGCGAGTCCACATTAGCGCCAGAAAACCAAATGATTGCCAATAACAATCTCATTATGTCACCATGGCTGCAAACGATCATCTGAACACACGCTAGCACCAATCAGTCACCATCCGCTAACACCCATTAGCGCTAATATACCCCCAGATGAAGCTACGGGGATAGCGCTGAGGCGCTAATGATAAACAACATTAAAATGAGAATGAAATCAATCCGGTGGTAAAAGTTTTGTGTTTTTTTTTCCCTTCTCGCAGTGAATGTGAGAAGGTAAAGCTCAGACATCCTCAACAAATCATCCGGAACTCTACACCTCCGTTTGGTTCTCTTCCATCTTTTTATTTTTTTATGGAGCTCAGATGAGTCATCAAATAATTACACATAAATCAACTTGAGCAGTTTGGAGAGTGCTATCCAGCAGGGACAAATACAAGTCAGAAATCACAGCAAGGCAAAATGATCTCATGGTAGTTTTCTTGCACACACCCAGACTCTCCACCCCCACCCAACCCAACCCCACCCCACCCTACCCCTGGCAAATCACTACCTTTGGTACCTCTATAAAGAATATGACCCTGGTCTGGCAAACGCCTGGCGGTGCCAAACTAAAACAGGGCCAAGTCAGGGTTGGCTGCGCTCTAAGAGGGCAAATGTTTAGTTGCTGTGCGTGGTAGAGGGGGGGGCGGGGGGGGTTGTACTTCACCTGTGAGACTGTGATGCTGCACTTCTTGGCCAGCTCCTCCTTGGCCTCCTCGCTGGGGTAGGGGTTGCTGAGGTGGGAGTAGAAGTACTCGTTCAGGATCTCCGTGGCCTGCTTGTTGAAGTTCCGTCTTTTCCGTCTGCGTAAGGACAGAGAGAGAGAGAGAGACAGAGAAAGAGAGAGTGAGACAGAGAGAGAGAGAGAGAGAGAACACATGTACACCGTGAGGTACCACTCTCGAAACACTGCTGACAGTACACAACAGAGACAAAGAAGAAGTGAGAGACACACACACACACACACACAAACACACATACATGTGCACACACACACTAATACACACACACTCACACACATGCATACACTGGAAAAAAACCAAGGTGCCAAGTTAATGAAAAGAAAAGACAATATGGTTCTCTGCCAGTGTGTGCACCAACCCCTCCATATTGCACGCCTATCAGGCTGAGAGTCTTCCCATGTGCCACATGGCAGGAGGGCTTTACATATGCAGAGAGCCAACCCCCCTGCAAAGCCCTGCCATGGATAGAGCACTGAGCCCCTTCCCAAAGAAAGGCGAGGAGGAGAGAGAGAGAGAGAGAGAGAGAGAGAGAGAGAGAGAGATGCAGAAAGGGAGACACACACACACACGTACACACATACGCAGACACACACATGCTCGCACACACACACCCCTCCAAAAGCCTCCTTCAGAATATGGAAATACGACACAGCATGCTCTCCGGCTAGGCACGAGAGGATTAATCAGAGGGGCTGAACGCGCCTGTGCCTCTCGCCCAAAGAGAGAGAGGGAAAGGGAGAGGGAGAGGGAGAGAGAAAGAGAAACCCCCTTTCCCCCTGCATCCTCAACATCATTTACACCAGAATGGTTGTAGAATACAGAGAGAGGGAGCGAGGGTGGGGTGTGGTGTGGTGGGGTGGGGTGGGGTACTGTTGGGGGAAGAAGGGGAGCGAAAGCCTCATTTAAATGTTATGCCTCCAACCCCGAGCTTACAGCGTGATTTATCCTCACAGAAATGTATGCAAATCCCCCATACATGTATCAAGGAGAACAAGCAATTACATTTTAAGATAAGGGGAGGAAGCATTATAGGGCGCATGCATTCATGTGTGTGTGTGTGTGTGTGTGTGTGTGTGTGTGTGTGTGTGCGTTTGTGTGTATGTGTGTGTTCGGGGGTAGGTGGGGACAGAGATCTTAAATGTATAGCTTGGAGAGCCATGGAGGATCTCCTGACACGGATTTGGTGGGATGAGGCCTGTGTGGTGTGATGTTAAGTGTGTGTTGAATGGCGCTCCACACATCTGTC
The DNA here is from genome assembly GCF_963457725.1 of Sprattus sprattus. Lineage (NCBI taxonomy): Eukaryota > Metazoa > Chordata > Actinopteri > Clupeiformes > Clupeidae > Sprattus > Sprattus sprattus. Next base: position 29,618,863 of record NC_137921.1, read on the forward strand.
AAATTAGATTCCACGAGCGCACTCTTCTACGAAAGCATGCCGAGATAAAGAAACAACAGGGCCCTGTGGTGGATCTGTTGTGAAGGAGGCGATGTGATTATTATGGGGATGTGTGGATGGATTTGGCCAATAACACTCCACCACCCCTCATGCACAGCTGCATCAGTGGGGCATCAAAAACGGCTGTACAAGCAGCCCACGCACCAGACCTCACACAAACACACACACACAGCAACAAAACAAACACACAGACACACATAATTTAATGCAAACAAACACACGTTGTGTCAGAAACATATACACCCACATACGTGCCTTAACAAAATCACACACAGTCAGAAACGAACACACACACACACACAACACAGACACACACACTGACCTGGCGTCGAGGAAGCGTGAGCGCAGGATCATGACGGCCTCGCAGGTGCTCTGCTTGAGCTGCATCTGGATGGAGCTGAACTTGCGGTGGATGATGCTCACCATGCGCTCGATCTCCTTGGGCGAGATAGGACGTGTACGAGACTGCTCCCGCAGCAGGTTCATCACGTGGGTGGTGAACTCGTTACAGGCCTACAACACACACACAAAACACACACACACACACACACACAGACACACACACACAGACACACACACACACACACACAGACATCATCACAAAGAGATAGCCAGATTAGTCAAAGAACATTTCGCACCAACTCACTCACAAATCTGAAGGTTAAGTCAAAGGGGATATGGAAGAAAACGCATGCACAGATGCAGACAGTCATTAGTATAAGTATTAGTATGTAGGACGCATCCTGACTACTAAGTGTGTGCTGTGTTTTGACCTGGCCCGCTGCGGTGTGTGTGTGAAGCGCCTTACTATCTGAAACAGAATCCAGTCTGCAGAGGAGCAACCAAGGTCTTCACGTGCGCTGCTACATGCTAAACTACCAACTCAGAAAGTGCCTCTCTGGCAAAACGACTGTCACTACTCACGCAATGGAAACAGGAAATAACAAACGTCAAGAGAAAAAAAATTGCAAAATAGACAAAACATCCCTGGTATTGTCAACAAAGATGGTGAAAACATCCCTGGCCACGAGGGCACCTAGGCACACAGACTTGTCAGCGTGTTCCTCGACATCCTGACAGGTGCTGGTGTCCTGAGCAGTCGCCAAGGACAACGCCTGGCTGCGTCCCAGCTGGGGCCGTCACCGTCACCTTCCCTCAGCCTCTCCAGAGCGCCGCGATAGGAACACGGCAAACTCCAGCACTCACACAATGATAAATATTACAGTAGTCCATCCAGGACACATGTCTTGCTCCAATATATACTATATATACACAAATACAAAAAAAATTAAACAGTCAAACTGCAAGGCTGGCATTTCAGCTCCAGAGGACTGTATCGCCATCCAGGAGTTTATTCCTGAGCCCATTCGTTCCTAGCCTCAGGGGACCCTTACAAGCGTTTAGCATTTCAGGGCTCGTAGCTCGTTTTGCGAGTCGATGGCAGGTAAGGCAGGTACTGTTCCTCACCCCTACTAGAATATAGATTCCAATCCAGTCTGCATGGCACCCTAGAGAGCTCTTTCAATGCACAGGCATTTAGATAAACATTTACTGGGTGGAATGGACTGCGTACAAGTGTGTATCACCCAGGCCCTGACCGAGGCGGTAAAATGTCAGCTGTGATATCTGGTCATATTCCGGTAGTGATGACAGTGTGTACACTAGCATGTATGGGAATCTGTCTGCACGGGATGGGAGGAGTACCTGGTTTGTGTTGCCATGACTCCCTGCGTAACTCCCCCTCCAGCCGGATACCATCTTAAATACAGTATATAAATCAACAACATGTAAGTGCTGGCACCAGTCACGTGACTTTGACTTTGACACTCCCGACTTGTGCGGCAGACCCTGCTGGCATTGTGTGTGAGGTTATGGATGGTAACCCTGTCTAAAGCTAATCAAAACACATTCTGCCTTCTGCCGGTAGGAAAAACAAAAAGCTAAGGTCAGCACTTGCCACGAGCTGCTTCACATTTTTTATACACTATTTCTGTAGCATTGAATTCAAGTGGATTTTTGGTAAACACACAGCAGAATGCTGAACGTGAAAGCTGACGTCTCAAAGTGTGGAGCTCTGTTGCAACATGCTTTCGTGGTGGCTGTGGTCTGGTCCTTGCCATGCAGAGACTCGGCGAGGGGCTGTGAGGGGGGCGTGATGGGAGTTCGGTGCGTTCCATGCCGGTGGGGAGGGGGGTTGGGGGGGTGGGTTGTGGTGGTGGTAGGGTGAAATCAATAACCATTTAGGGCCAAACAATTGCGTATTTGCAATTAAAGCTATTCCATTAGAGTAGCTTTTTTAATTGCGAGAGAAAAGTGCTCTGTTTGTGTGTGTGTGTGTGTGTGTGTGTGTCTGTTTGAAAGAGTGCCTGAGTGTGTCTGTATATATGAGTGTGTGTGTGTGTGTGTGTGTGTATTTGTCAGTGTGTGTGTGTGCATGAGTTGAGTGTATGTGTGTATGAATATGTGTGTGTGTAAGTGTGTGTTCTTGCATGTGAGTGTGTGTGTGTGTGTGTGTGTGTATGTGTGTTTGCACGCATGCCTGAGTGTGTCTGTATATGTGTGTGTGTGTATGTGTGTGTGTGTTTGTGTGTGTGTGTGTGTGTGTGTATTTGTCTGTGTGTGTGTGTGTGTGTGTGTGTGTGTGTGTGTGTGTGTGGGTGTGGGTGTGTGTGTCTGTCTGTGTGAATGAGTTGAGTGTATGTGTGTATGTCTACGTGTGTGTAAGTGTGTGCGTTTGCATGTGAGTGTGTGTGTGTATGTGTGTTTGTGTGTTAGTGTGAGTGTGTGTGCGTATACGTGAGTGTGTGTGTATCCATGTCTCAGCATTACGTGTCGCAGTTTCCTTGTTATACGGAGATGAAATTCTTCCTGAGCTGTTTGCAAATCAATCTACGCAACAGAAACAAACCTTAGCCTCTGCTCGGAGAGCAGCGTAGAGGAGGAGGGAGAGAGGGCGGGAGGGAGGGAGGGAGGGATTGATAATCTGACAGTCACAGGCTAGATAAGATAAATTAATAACAGAAACGGGCTGCGCAGATGGAGGAGAGAAGGGCGAAGTGCAGATTTCATTACTGAAGGTGATGACAATGGAGATCTCCTGTAAAGGCTCAATCTTGCGTTCACTTCACAGAGAAGCCAAGGAGGAGGCCAAGACTCCATAGAGGAGTGAAGGAGGAGGCCTCGACTCCATAGAGGAGTGAAGGAGGAGGCCTCGACTCCATAGAGGAGTGAAGGAGGAGGCCACGACTCCATAGAGAAGCCAAGGAGGAGGCCACGACTCCATAGAGGAGTGAAGGAGGAGGCCTCGACTCCATAGAGGAGTGAAGGAGGAGGCCTCGACTCCATAGAGGAGTGAAGGAGGAGGCCTCGACTCCATAGAGGAGTGAAGGAGAAGGCCTCGACTCCATAGAGGAGTGAAGGAGGAGGCCACGACTCCATAGAGGAGTGAAGGAGGAGGCCTCGACTCCATAGAGGAGTGAAGGAGGAGGCCACGACTCCACAGAGGAGTGAAGGAGAAGGCCTCGACTCCATAGAGCAGTGAAGGAGGAGGCCTCGACTCCATAGAGGAGTGAAGGAGGAGGCCACGACTCCACAGAGGAGTGAAGGAGAAGGCCTCGACTCCATAGAGGAGTGAAGGAGGAGGCCATGACTCCATAGAGGAGTGAAGGAGAAGGCCTCGACTCCATAGAGGAGTGAAGGAGGAGGCCTCGACTCCATAGAGGAGTGAAGGAGAAGGCCTCGACTCCATAGAGGAGTGAAGGAGAAGGCCTCGACTCCACTGGTGAGACTCAGAGAGCAGTGGGCCTGAGGAGGGGACATTCTACACTGGTGTGTTTTTCTAATGGAGATGAATGGTGGAGGAACATGGGAAGAATCGTGAGGATGCACTGAATGATGGGAAATGTGTGGGCACATCTCAGCACTCCAATGAGATTGCTTGTTCCTCTCCTCTCCACCTCCTGTTAGCAGTACGGGTGGAAAGTTGATCCCTGGTATAGTCCACCAAGGCAATCATCTTAGCAGGGCAGCAATGAGAGTGATTAGTGAAGATGAAGACTGAATACTCGGTTGGAGTGCTGAGAAGTGCACACACACACACACACGCACACCAGAGGAGAGTCGAGATGGAGTGATTGACAGATAGGTGGCCACAGAGACAGTGGTGGGAGTGGGGGGGTTTGTACTCACCTGTTCATACTTCTCCAGCTCGGTGTGGTAGATCTGCCGGATCTGGGAGAGCTTGGCCCGGTAGTCCGAGTGCTCGGCAGAGTTGTCTGCTCCGACTCCGCCCGAAGCCGCGGCAGCCGCCGCCGCCGCAGCCGAACCGCCTCCCTTCTCGGGCCCGGACACGCCCTCTGCCAGCAGCATGTTGTCCAATCGCATGAGCTGAGCATCTGGAGGCTCCTCCTCCTGGGCGCCGCGGATGCTGAGCACTGTAAACAACAATAAGAGGAGGGTGAGCACTGTAAACAACAACAAGGGGATGCTGAGCACTGTAAACAACAACAAGAGGAGGAAGGGAGGGGGAGAAAGGAGGGAGGGAGGGATAGATAGAGATAGAGATGAAAAGGTGAGTCACAGCGTGCCGTAAACACAGCACGAGTGCAGCAGCAGCGGTGGGGGAATCAGGCGCCATCTCACACACACACACACACACACACACACACACACACACACACACTCACCTCACACCGGTGGCAGCTGGAGCCCACCCTGACTCAGACAGGCACCGGTGACGCACAGCAACAAAAGATGAGACCACGTGAGGCTACACACACACACACACACACACACCCCTCATTTCATTTAATTTCATTTTATAAGGTGGACTGCACCTCACTACACTACACTACAGAACTAGCCTGTGTGCTCACAAACAAAACAAACTCTCGTTCCACTCTCGAATTTCCAAACCTACATCAGACGCCATGGGTCATGGGTTACTCAGTCAAAAGATGAGGTCCGTGTGCACGCGTGCAGGCCATTATCTGCCGTGCTCCATTAAAGCTGATGGGGGCTCCATCTCGGGGTAGAGATGGAGATGGAGGTTCAGCCTTCACACATCCCTGTCTAATGAGCTGTGACGGGGGGAGACCGTGGCAGGCAGGCAGGCCCCTGACTGCGTGCTCCAACACACACACACACACACACACACACACACACACACACACACACACACACACACACACACACACACACACACACACCCCCAGGCGCATGTGCTAAAGTCTGTCTGTCTGTCTGTCACCAGGTACATGCCAAGCCTATGGAGACCCCTAATGCAGCACTAATCCACTGTACATGTATGGATGTCTCCCTTGAACACCGGAGTGTTCTTCTTACATGAAAGCTGAGGGTAGTGGTTGAGTGATAGTGCTGTGTTAACTGTATGCAACTTCAGACTGACAGTTACACTGTGCCATGGAGAGGAGATGCTTGACAGAGGAGCTGCTGAGGACAAAGGCTGATGTGTTTTTACAACTCTCGGCCACTAGATGGCTCTCTTGAGGTTTCCAGGCAGAGGTAGAGGCCACCCTCCATTTTCAGCTGATGAGCACTGGAGCACAGACACTAACACTTCCAACACCAGCACACAAAACATACACAGACTGACAAGCAAAAAACACACAAATACAAGTGTACACACACACACACACACACACACATGCACCATACATAAACACATATTCATATAATGTTAAGTGGATGCCCATTCGTAGACTATGCCATGTACCTTTTAAATGACTACCCCATTTGACTTCACTTGTCCCTAGCTGCCAAATCAATCTGAGGTGTGTATAGATACACAGCGCATTATTCCTGAGGAGCTTTGACACTTAAAATGACACAAAATATGACTTTGAGACTTTTGAAAGCTGTGCGGCGACTGCTGCCATTTCAAGTGTGCTCATTTATTATGCCCCCCATTGTTCTGACCCGAAAGGGAACAAGGAGTGGGGAAGCACTTTGTTAATCCGAAGACAATGGCTGGTGCTTGGGTGCATTACCCTCAGTCTGCTGCTCGGGGTCTGGAGGTTCGGCCGGGGCGGAGGGGGGGTCAGTCAGTGGGATGAGAAAGAGTCCTGCTGGACAAAACCCCCCCCACCCCTATCTCCACCCCCAACCCCCAGAACCTCGTCTTCCTCAACAATGCCCAACGCAACCCAACATGACCCCCCCACCAACCCCCGCCCCCCTGTACACACACACACACGGCCCCCTTTAAAGTGGAGGCAAAATGTGGAGACTGCTGGCGAGTTGGAGAGAGAGAGAGAGGGAGAGAGTGGGAGAGAGAGGGAGAGAGAGAGTGGGAGAGAGAGGGAGAGAGTGGGAGAGAGAGAGAGAGAGAGAGAGAGGGGGAGAGAGAGAGAGGGAGAGGTCAGGAGGTTAGGGCGCGGGCCCAGCGTGAGGTAGATTGAGTGGCCTGGAGTTTCCCTCCAGGGAGAGATGGAGAGCTGGCGACTGTACAAACATCCTGTTTCATTAGCACCCATTCCTCAGCTGACCTGATAAGGGGGGGGGGGGGGGTACCGAGAAGAAGAAGGGGGTAAAAATAATAACCCCCTTTTCCCCTCTCACATAAACACCACATGGTGTTGGGCTCCGCTCTGACCCCACCAAAAGACTAAATAAACTCGGCCATGCTGAGGCTACAATTACCACAGTCCCTAAATCAAGACTAAAGCCTTTTCTTTCTCTCAAGTTCTCTTCCTCTCTTTCTGTTTTTTTTTTTTGGTGTGGGTCCTCTTTGTGAGCTACATATCGTACCGAGTACAACATTCTGCCTGTGGTAACCACCTCATAAATACCACAGTCAAGAGAGTGCGAAAGCCGAGAGCCGGCAGCACCGAAGGCCACATCCAACGGATCTAAAAACACTGTCAGGCCACAAGGCCAGGCATACGCTCTTGTTTTATTATTTGAAGTGAAAAAACTAAATCGTTGCTGAACATAAAAAAAGGAAAGAATGCACAGCCATCGTCTCTCTACTGCGTGTTTCTAATGGGGTGTGAAGGATTAGCACCTCTGAGAAACATAAGGTCATGCACATCCTGCCCACTCCAAGTGGACTCAGTGAATCTTGAATGAGGATCGCACGCCATGTATTGAACTCAGAACTCACAGATTCCCAGAACTCTAATCCTGTGGATGACCGCCTGAAGACAAGGCATACATTGGATACTAAAAAGTATAGCTCTCAGCAGTAAACAGACGCAAAAAGAACTACAAAGAAAGCTGAAGACTCTCTCACTCTCTTTTTCTATCTATCTCTTTCTCTCTCTGTCTCTCTCCCCTTGCCTCCCAGAGCAGAGGACTGAGGTCTACAGCATTCTTCCCAGTGTTATAAAACGTCTAGACTGTCAAATGAAAATGGAACATAAAAATCTCCCCCGTTCATGCTACGATTCGATTCTCGTCTGCCAAGTCCCGGCCTCACATCCACCAGTGTTTATTTCACTTGGCCAGAAGCATCTCCACCATCAGTCTTTAAAGCAGAGAGCGGGGGGGGGGGCATTTGGCGAGAGGAACTACGAGCTTCAGGAGGAAAAAAGAGTGAAAGGGAAGAATCCGATATGCTCATTTCAAAAAGAAAAAAAAAGAGTTAAAAAGATCTAAAGGGCGGGGATCAAGTGTCAACAGAACGTTACATAGATGTCTACGAAGCATGGATATTCATCTCGAAAAGACAACTGCATCTGGCGAGGCAGACTGACACACAAGCGAAGCGTGTCATTCTTCTAGAGACAGAAAAATGAACTGTCTCAACACACCTATCACACACACTTTCCATCAGACGATGACAAAAGTCTAGCAACCTGACCTTTACAAAAGTGTGTCCCAGTCATCTTCCAATCAATTTTTTCCCCCCATTCTGTCTGTTTTGCAAAACCATAGCGGAGTATGTGTGTGTGTGTGTGTGTGTGTGTGTGTGTGTGTTTTTTTCCCCTGTTCAGCCAACCTACAACCTGTCCTCTGGTTGCATGGGGCCTGGGCAAGAGCATCTGTCATGGGGAGATGCGCGCAGGAGCGATGCAACAGACAGGACAGGAGGACGATGCCATTTTGAGAGGCCTGTCATCCTTCATCGACAGCTGATTGCAACATCCTCTCTGGCCAAGCCAGACGAACAGCTGCTGTCACAGTGTGTGTGTATGTGAAGGTTTTTTTTTTTCTTTTTTTTTTCTTCTTACAGCTCTGTGATTGTCATCGTATTTCATTGGTTTTAGGCACCATTGATTTTTATTGGGCTTTAATGTGTTGCTCTACTAACTGATATATAAGATGCATGAGAGTCCACTGAGTGGTTTAATTCGGGCTAATCCGCGTAATTTCAGCAATTATTATTTTAGTTGGTTGAGAAACAATAGCCGAGGATTATTCTGAAGTCATGCGGTGAGGGGTGCCATTAGTCGGAGGGGGGAGTGGAGAGGGGTGTTTTGGACACAGTCAAAAACATGCTGTAACCACTACATATTGAGAACAGTCCAAGGGGCTTAAGAACACATCGGATAAATAAGAAAAAGCAAATATGTGCATCCTTCAGTCGGATCCCAAAGTGCACAATTAAAACCACAAAAATGGATTATGGCAAATGCATACAATTAGGTTAAGAGAAAAAGAAGAGAGATGGGGTGGGGGGAGGTGGGGTGAAACTGTTTCCATAAAATTGGCTTTGCTGTGGGTCATAATTACACGACTCAGTAAGGACCACTTCACTCTCTAATGGCAGGCTAATTGATTCCTCCTAATATTTTCCAGCCTTGGGTCTGCGCGGCCCTCCCCTGTCAAACGCGGGCTGTTGAACTTACTTAACCACCCGCCGACCAACATCAAGCCTGCTCCCAGGGATAAACAATTACCCGTGTGCAATTTCAAACCTCCCTTTTTACGCTCTCTCTCTCTCTCTTTCTCTTTTTCTCTGTGTGTCTCTCTCTCACTCGCTCCTTCCCCTTCCTCCCCCCCCCCCCCCCCCCCCCCCCATTCTTCTCTCTCTCCCTCTTTTATTTTCAGACAACTCACCCATTCGCTCTGGAGCTATTTCCCCCCCACTTGGAGTCGTTTCAAAGATGGCTTGTTGTTAGACAAGGCCTAATTCCTCTCCCCTGTTGCCAGCCCGCCAGTCCCTCTTGGTAACCGATTAGCCAGCCTTTTATCCTGGGCTATATGAAAGCTGGAGGGAGGGGGGCAGGGGGAGAGGGAGGGATATGGCAGTGAGGATGGCTGATGGCTGTGCTGATGTGACCCAGCCTCCCTCTGCCAACATGGCAAAGCGAGAGAAAGGGAGAGTGAGGGACAGAGAGAGAGAGAGAGAGAGAGTGGGAGAGTGAGAGAGAGAGGGAGAGAAAGAGAGAGAGAGAGTGGGAGAGAGAGAGAGAGAGAGTGAAAGAGAGAGAAGGCAGAAGCATTACACTGATCGATTCATACTAGGCAAGTTAGCTTCTCTCTTTCTTCATCTCACTTGATGCCCTCAGCCATGCGCAGGGATATGCATTACTCTGAGACACGGAGCGCACACAGGCTCCTCTCCACTCAGTGTGAGCCATGATGGGAGATAAGATCCGTTAATTCTCTCCCTCCCCCACCCCCGCCCCACTCCTCATTCTTCCTTTCTCTCGGCGCTCAGTGGCCTGTCATAACAGCCAGGCGTGGCATCTCAAGGCCGAGGCAGATGGTTCGTTTTGTCATCACGTCACATCGAGCACCCTCCCAAACCCAGAACCTCCTCCTTAAAAAAAAAAAATCATAATTCTGAAGCAGTCTTCATCCATTTATGGCGGGGCGAAACCGCACTCACATCAAAACAAACGCCAGGCACAAGCTCACCTCCCGTTGCATCCAGCCTTCAACAAACCCAATCAATATTTAATCCAAACCCCATAAAGATAAGAGCGCAGGACGGATCCCTTTAACTCGCTGGCCATTTATCGGCCCACTATTTATTCCATGTCCAGCTGTGTTTCTAGAGGAGGATCAGGCATAGGGACGATTTATGCATCTCTCTTTCTCTCCCTCTCTCTCTCTCCCTCTCTCTCTTTCTCTCTCACCTTTCCCTTTCTATCTCTCTCCCTCTCTCTCTCCCCCATTTTAATTCTCCCTCTGTCCTACTCTCCCCTCCCCTTGTTTCCCCAGAAAAGCAGAAACGAGTGCGTATGCCTCCCTCTCTCTCGCTCTCCCTTCTTCATTTTCCATTAACCAAACATCCAAAATGGCCGCCATCTTTATGAGAGGGCGCCCTTTGAATGCTGAAATATTAATTGAAATGGAGATGCGTCTCGTTTCGGCTTAACTGTGAGCCCAGGGTTGGAGTGTGGGAGTAAGGGTGGGGAGGGTTTGGGTAGGTTTTTTAATTGAACAAAGACAGAAGACAAATCCCTCTCCTCTCCTCTCTTCTCCTCTTCAGCTCTCTTTTCTAGTGACTGAAGCGTGTCTGAGAGGAGAGGAGAAGAGAAGAGAAGAGAAGAGAAGAGAGGAGAGGGATAGAGAGAGAGAGAGAGAGAGACAGAAAGAGAGAGAGCGAGAGAGAGAGCAAGAGTCCCGCTCCAGAGCTTTGGTTCGTATGCACACAGGGTGGAGGATGACTTTCAAATATGCAGCGACACACTTAAAGAACCCCAGGCTGCTGGCCCTGCGTGGTCACCCATGGTGGACTACATGTCCTGACACCTGCCTTAAGCAGACATAAACACCAAGCTTAGGGCAGACCACATGAATACGTTACCCACCGTGACAAACACACCACTATGAGGAGAAAGGGATCAGAGGACGAGGGGATTCTTTGCATTCACTTCTGTATTCTTTATGTGTCTAGCAAGTATTACATTGCTACACAAGCTCTATTTGTGTGAAGAACTCTTCCTCAGCGGAATCCACAAAACGGCAATAAAATCATTAAAAAAATATATACAGTATATTTTGGAGAAATCATTTTGACAGGTAACCATATAACACAGTGTGCCGGTCATTCTTAAAAAAGTAATCCCCTCAGGACTCCACAATTCCTATTGGGATTTATTTTCCCAGAATGACCACCGAACTGTGCATTATCCCTCACGTGGAGTATCAGTAGCCGAGGGTAGGACCGGGATCTAAGCCATGTGCCAAGCATCACCTCACCTCACTGCCCACGCTCTGCCCCGCTCTGATCTGGGTCTCTCTAAACGGCATTACAATATCTGACCCAGAGAGTCGCAACACACCATGTCCAGATATCTTATCCTCGCCCATTAGCAGCGGATAACGCCTGCCTGTCAAAAGCCATACGCCGCCTAATCCCCTTCTGAATTTCTCCGGCATGCAGACAGGCTACGTTGCTGGCAGGACTGGGCAGACCCCACGGTGGAGATCCACTGATAGAGGAGGGAGTGGAGGAGGGTGGAGGAGCGGAGGAGGCGGGCACACTAATGTTTAATTAATGATGTTGGGGGCATTCCTGTCATTGTTAGCCAGATGTATGGGCATAGAGGGCGGGCATGCGACCATAGGGGTCTTCACGCTGCCTGGCACCTTTGGAGAGGCTCCATTTCACATTGCGGCGCTGTAACAGGAGACAAGGCACTGCACCCGGGGACGGGCACGGTGGGGGGGTAGAGGGGTGATGGGGGGGGTGCAGAGAGACAGCCAAACTGACACTTGAGAGTGGTCAGTGCAGAGCACAGTCTAGCTACCACAGTAACACCTTGGTAGCCAAAGCAAGCATGTTGCTGAGCTTGAACGCTTAAATGTTACAAGGAAACAAAATGGACACTGGCATTTCATTCCTGAATGAAATAATACAATAATACAAATATGCTTATTTTTAAACATATACATGAGATAATACCTGAATATCAAATATACCTAAATATGTTGTAAAAAGAAAATACTCTGCAATGTACTTGAATTTCTTTGCAGATTTAAATTTAAATATAGATTTTTCCAAGTTCAAAATCCACACCACAGCAGAATGAATCTAATGTTCTCAGTACCCATCAAATACAGTTCAATAGGCACAAAAATCAACTAGCAACATAAAAATACACCACAGGCACCAAAACAAAAACAACATCTCTTCATAAATAGAGTGCGAACAAGGGGGGGCGAAAAGAGAGAGCCTTTAGCCTAATTAACCCTTCGGAACTGGGTTGGTTTGGGCCTGTCGCTGTAGATTTATTCTGACAGCACTGGTCCTATTTGTTTGCATTGGTGATTCAGTGGGCACACTTCATTGTGGCTTTAGCAGTTAATAAATCATGGTGGCTCGGCGCGGGGCCTGTGCTACGGTGGTCCTGTCACGAGGCAGGCTCCAGAGTCGAAGCGACAGCTACATGCTAATTCAACATCGGCATAATTCATTATGCAGTCGCAAGTGTACTGGAACGGAAAAGGAGGCAACACGCACCGGGAGGAGGACGACAGGCTTCAAACTGTTAAAAGCAGGCCACCTCCTCCTCACTTCCCTTTTGCAGTTAACTGGCATGAAGCCTCTTTACCACAACATCCACAGGCTGGGGCAAAAGGAGGAGAGGGGGAAAAAAACACACTGTGAGGGAGATACATGGAGAATCTACAAAAGCTGCTCACGCTGTATCATAAATATTTATTACACAATTACCGCTGCCAACCAAGGGGTGGACACCATTGCACTTGATTTTGATTATTTTTTGAATAAATCCTTTGTAACACCATGCAAATACACTTGTTCTTCTTTAAATATAATTTTTGTTCTATATTTTCAGTATGAGGAAGTATCTCTGATGCTGTTGGCTGTTTAGACTGGATTTCACGAGGAGGGGGGGGGGGGGGGGTCAAAGGGGGGAAATTAACCACGAGGACGAGTGAAAGGTAGGTCGAAGGACAGTTAATTAAAAAACTGAAATCGAATCATAAAATTAAAAAGTCAATTAAAAGAATGAGCCTGGGCGCGCGTCGCCGCCGTGACAACCGGCGGAAGCGAAGCTGACAGGCGTCACATTAGAGCGATTTGGTGGCTTCCAGTTCCCCCTTTCTCCCGCGCTCCCAGGGACCAGCAGTTCCAAGGCGAGGAGGACCGGCGAGGCCCTTCGTTAGGGCACCCATCCTCAAACCCCACCACCACCACCCCTGAAACACCACCACCACCACCACCACCACCCCACCCCCAGCCCCACCGACACCACAACCACCCCCCATCACCCTCTCCTGCTCTAATAATGCTAATTATAATCATTACTGGCCGAGCCGTGGCCCGTGGCCCGGGGGCAGGTGAAGATGAGAATCAGGCACTGGGTAGGGAGATCTCCGAGGGTCGGGGCTTCATGCGAGAGGCATTCATTAGGAAAATGGCGCTCCTTATTCACAAGACCCAGTATATGAGGCCTGGGGCTAGTGGTATCTCTTTCTATCTTGCAGGCAGCGGCTTAAATATATATGATCTATGCGCCTGATCTCATCTGACTTGGGTTCTACACAGAGCGCTAATGCTGTACGGGACGCCTAAGGGCGAGACATAGAGAGAGAGAGAGAGAGAGAGAGAGAGAGAGAGAGAGAGAGAGAGAGAGAGAGAGGAGGAGGAGGAAAGGAATAAATAGAAAGAAAGAGAGAGGGAGAGAGAGAGAGATTTTTGGCACATGTACATCATCTGACAAACAGACAGGGCGTGGGGTATGGCTTAAATATCAAGCGCTGCCCTGTCCCCAAATGAAGAGCCATGAAAGCCCGGTTCCTTCTGCCCTGGTGACCAGCGCTGCATAACACCACTGAATCATTTGAAAACTTCAAACACTTTCATAAAGAGGAAGACCCAAAAGAGAGAAGAAAATGCTCACTCTGACTGCAAAGCTCCACTGCGTCGGATCCTGTGTGTGTGTGGGTGTGCGTGTGTTAGCGTTATATCACGCAATGGTGCCATCTCTACCCCGGCCTTGAGGAGAGAGGTGAGAGGAGCCGTTAGGTGGACCGTGCCGGCACAAACAGGAAGAGGCAGTGGGGTGCTAAGGGTGCCCTCTGTCAGCCTCCTCCTGGCCCCCAAAGTGCGTGTGAGTGAGGGAGTGTGTGTGTGTGTGTGTGTGTGTGTGTGTGTGTGTGTGTGTGTGTGTGTGTGTGTGTGTGAGCCTCCTCCTGGCCCCCAGGGCGCGGAGCGCTAGCTCGGGTCGCCGCATCCTAGGTCATTAAAGCTCCCCTCCAGCCACTTATTATAACCATTTCTTCAGGAGGCGTCAGTAAGCAGGTCAGTGCCTCAGACCGCCCAGTGGAGGCGTAAGTAGGCATGTCAGTGCCTCAGACTGGCGCAGGATGTGATGTCAGTGCCTCAGACCAGTCCAGGACGTGATGTCAGTGCTTCAGACCGGCCCAGGGGAGGCGTCAGTAAGCATGTCAGTGCCTCAGCCCGGCCCAGGGGAGGCGTCAGTAAGCATGTCAGTGCCTCAGCCCGGCCCAGGGGAGGCGTCAGTAAGCATGTCAGTGCCTCAGACCGGCCCAGGGGAGGCGTCAGTAAGCATGTCAGTGCCTCAGCCCGGCCCAGGGGAGGCGTCAGTAAGCATGTCAGTGCCTCAGCCCGGCCCAGGGGAGGCGTCAGTAAGCATGTCAGTGCCTCAGACCGGCCCAGGACGTGGAGTTGACCACAGCCTTGGCCACCCAACTAAAGCCCCTCAGCCCGGAGAAGGAGGAATGCGGCGCAGACAACAACCTTGTACCCACCCAACACAGACACACACACACTCCCCCAACTTTAACCCCATCTCCCTCCACCCACCCACCATCTTTCCTGACCTCCATCCACCTTGCTGTCTTCTGTTAACAACCTCCACCCCCCCCCGCCCCCCCCCCACCCCACCCCACCCTCCAGTGCTGGGTGTCAGTGGGGCAGGAGAGGTGTGTGCCGTGTCACCGGTGACTGCATCTCTCTCTGTCAGAGGACAGCACTATACCCCATTACCATGTCCCCATTACTCTGTAGGTCGGCCCTGCAAGGACACTGGCAGCCTGCAGCCCTCAGCTTATCACTTGGACACACGCTCACACAGACTTCTCTTCCCAAACAACCACCTTCACCGGACGGGCTTAACTACCTTTAGCCATATGGAGCGGTCACTATAGAAGTTCACCCTCTTTATAATAACTAGGCAAGTTTACTAGATGAGTAAGCAGGTCATCTAATCTTTTTTTTAAACCACTGCACAGATATGGAACCCTGAACTGTACATACTCACCAAATACCATAGTGGAACTTTCACTAGAACTGGTTACTCGTTTCAAATTTACAGTGGAATTGTGAATTGTTTTCAAGGTTTGAAACATAAATGCTATGGACACTAGTCAAGTACATACTACCCACAATGCTCTGAGTGAAGTGTACATTTCTGGAGCCAGTGGGGTGGGGAAGCAGTGTTCAGCGAGATGTAACACGGGCCGGGTTCGGGCTCGTCCGGGCCGCCAGCGCGGAGGTGTTTGTGTCGGAGCGCGTTATGGGTGCTGAACATGGGAATTATTAGTGGATGCTCACGGAAAATTCTACTAGAACCATCCCGCCTGAGATGGATGCCAGTTTTATCATTCTCCCTCCTCTCTCTCTCTCTCTCTCTCTCTCTCTCTCTCTCTCTCTCTCTCTCTCTCTCTCTCTCTCTCTCTCTCTCTCTCTCTCTCTCTCTCTCTCTCTCTCTCTCTCTCTCTCTCTCTCTCTCTCTCTCTCTCTCTCTCTCTCTCTCTCTCTCTCTCTCTCTCTCTCTCTCCCTCTCTCCCTCCCTCCCTCCCTCCCTCCCTCCCTCCCGGCCTCACCGTCTGTGTTCGTCAGCATGGCACATTTCACAAAGCGGGCGCCCGCTCTCTCACTGCCAACAAGTTTATGTAAAAGTGATTAACAGTAATTAATCCTTAATTACTATGATTAGCCAAGTCGCAGTAAATTAAGGCACATCTGGAGTGGCGGACGGGTTGGGGAGGTGGGGGGGTTTGGGCGGGGAGGCGGGCGGTTGTTGGCTAAAGCTCGTCACGCAGAGAGCACCCTTTCGATGACAGTTAATTTTTTTGCGCGACCTGTTACACGCTCCTCAGCAAGTGGAATATGATTTACACAACACTGTGTGTGTGTGTGTGTGTGTGTGTGCATCCAACGCAGACTACAAGAGCCCATAACAAGCCAAGGGCCTCCTGCAGTGCCATACTGCTTACCAACATGGGAAACATATAAAAACAAACAAACACACAGACACACACACACACACACACACACACACACACACACACACACACACACCCAACCACCCTTCTGACTATATGGGGGCATAGGGTGGGACTGCTGGGAGTTTGAAACCCACTTTTGTTTCCTCCATCATATTTACAGATCCATGCATCATAGAGTGCGATTATGAGTTCCCCTGTGTCCCCCAGATCTCCTGAGATGGTGGGGATGCATAGAGGAAGCGTCTGGAAGCCTGCAACCCTCTCCATACAGGCACCAACAAACAGGAGCCAAAATGGCGGTTGGTGAGGCTATGGATGAGGCAGTGCATCAGAGGATGTCTGTATTTCACACCAGGCAAAATACAACACTGTCAAAGAGAAAGGCCAGGCATTAGCCCAACTCTAATGAATAGAGTTCCATGTAGAAACACTGTCGCTAATGTTTACTGATGGACGTAACTAGTGTGTGTGTATGATCTTCATGCACACACACACACACACACACACACACACACACACACACACACACACACACACACACACACAATTTGCCCTCTGAATTCAGCAATCCTACTGCATTCCTGATTCGCTGTGATGCCTGAAGATGTCTCTGGGCACGTCAGTGCAAGATCTTTCTCTCATTCACAATCTCCCTCTCTCTCTCCTTCCTTACAACCCCCATGCTTTCTCCTTCTCTCCCATTCCTCCTTCTCTTCCGCTCTCTTTTGCTCCCCCATCTTTATTCCCCCTCACTTCTCCCCATGTTTCGCCCTCTCTCTTTCTTCCTCTCCCCTTCTCTCTGCCTCTCTCTCTCTCCCTCTCTCTCTTCTCTCTCTCTCTCTCTCTCTCTCTCCCTCTCTTCTCTCCCTCTCCCTCTCCCTCTCCCTCTCTCCTCTCCTCTCTCTCCCTCCCCCTCTCCCTCTGTGAGGGATAAATAATGCATCTGGCTGTGCCGTATGCAGTGTGGCTGCCGCGTTCTCAGCGGGGTTCGGCAGCGCTCCCTGTGAACGGCGGTCTCTCCCTGTTACACTGCTCCCGATTAATTACACACTTTAATGAGCTGCATTATTAATGAGGCTCTTACTATGCAGTTTTATGGGTGGGTGGGGGTGGGGGGTGGGTGGTGGGGGGTTGTAGGCAGCAGCAGCAGATGAGTTGCCGAGCAGCAGTCAGCATGGCGACGACGAGCTGGGGGCTCTCCAGCTCTCATTACAATATTACAACCGGCTTCTGGGACCAGTGCTATTTAAGCCATCGAAATAATAGGGTTTTGTATTTTAGCGTCACACATATAAACAAACATACACACACAGACACAGACACAGACACACACACACACACACACACAGGCAGAGGAACATACATCTATGTGAGCCAAAGCTGGGCCACTAGCAGACACGTGAGTTTGAGCCAGACATCCACACAGCCAGCCAGCCAGCCAGCCAGCCAGCCATCTCTCCATGATGTTGTGTCATGATGAGAGCAAGCCCAGGGGACGGCGGCGGAGCGGACCATCAGGGCGACGCCTGCAGACCTTACAGCAAAGGGGCGCTCCCCCTGGCGCTGTTCTGGGAGGGTGGGAGCATGTCCTCGGAGATTAAGGTGGAGCGGGCGAGGAGCAGTTCATTTATCTTAGAGGGAGGACGCCGGCCGCTCCACACTCCTCTTACTAAGAAAATATGAGCTCCACTGAATCATGCTCCGGCCAGGGCGGGCACTCGTGGAAACTGGTGGAAGGCACAAATAAATAAAAATGATAGGAGGGAATGTTTAAAAAGGAAGGAGGCTGAAATGAAGAGACGGTTGCTTTTTGGCTGAGAGAATCCAGACTGGTGAGGGAGGGAAAAATGAAAAGTTAAAAACGGGACCATACATTGGAGGCGGAGAGAAAACTGACCCACCCAACACCTTCCATTGGGGGGCAAACCACAGACCCAAAACCCGCCGGGGCGTGGGTGGCAGGGGCGTTGGAAGAATGTACTGACACGACAAAATCAAACACTCCTGAGAATAGCGCTGTGCACAGTACGAAGCGCTGTGCACAGTACGACTCCACCGCCGCTGCATGAAACTCTCTGGATCTGATGCCCGCGCCAAGGGACGAGACCTCTGGAAACGTACGAGAGCAAAACAATGGTTTCTTTCTCTGAAGACTACAGAGAGAGAGAGGGAGAGAGAGAAGAAGAAGAAGAGAGCAGAGAGCCTGTTGTGGAGCGTTGTGCTATATTAAGGAGACTGGTGACACCTCAGAAGCCTCGCCTTGCGTTGAAGAATATGTCGCATTAGCAACATACATGGATGTGTTTTTTTTTGGTGTGCATTCATCAGTCAACCTTGGCATGCTCGTGTAGCATCTGCAGACACAGTCTGCGCATTTCTGCCAGAGAAGGAGAGAGAGAGAGAGAGAGAGGGAGAGAGAGACAGATAAAGAGAGAGAGAGGGAGAGAGAGAGATAGATAGAGAGGGAAAGAGAGAGAGAGAGAGAGAGAGAGAGATAGAGAGAGAAAGGTAGAGAGAGAGGAAGAGTGGAGAGAGAGAGATAGAGATAGAGAGAGAGGGAGTGGAGAGAGAGATAGATAGAGAGAGAAAGAGATAGGGAGGAGTGGGAGAGAGAGAGATAGAGAGAGAGGGAGTGGGAGTGGGAGAGAGAGAGAGAGAGGGAGTGAGATAGTTTTACAGCGGCAGTCAACAGTGAAATCCCACGAGGCCTCTCTATTTGGGATAGTTTGTGTACAAGTTGCTGCCAGAACGACTTTGTTTCTGCCACTCAGGAGTGTGGAGAGGGAGAGGCATCAAAAACACGTCATATCCCATTACTTTTCACGCGCCGCTTTGAGGAGCGATGACCGATCGCTGTCGTCGCCGTTGCCTGTCGAATTGGAAATGAAATGAAACGCTCGCTCCGTATTAATAAACCCAAATCTAATATAAGCGGAGCAACCTCAACATCTGTGACCATCGGAGAGTAGAGAACACCAGAAACACCCCAATACACACCCCAACACACACCCCAACAGCGGCCAGGACAAAGGAACGCTGGCGAGATTGATATCTCTCCTCCAGAAGTCACTCGAGTGTCCAGTGATTCTGGCCTATGAATTGTAATGAGCCACCCACCACCACTAACCCCCCATAGACACACACGTACACACACACACACACACACACATACAACACTGCCCCCGCTGAGGGTCCGTGGCTGGGCAGGCGGATGGGAACGGCCCTCTCTGGGGCAGCAGACAGCGGACCCTGGGGACACAAAGGCCCCTCCGCAGCCACAGCGGCCCTCTGCTCCTGCAGGAGATGAAAGCCACACAAGTAGCCAAGCATCACAAGCGGCCAGTGCACTCATTATCACCGCCACCACCACCACCACCACCACCACCACCACCACCACCACCACCACCACGCCGCCACCACAGCCCAATGTGGGTTAGAGAGCAGATGCAAATATAGGTCAGGATGGACCCCCTGCTGTCAATCAAGAAGCACGCACACACACACACACACACACACACACACACACACACACACACACAAAGAAGAAGGAAGAAAAAAGATGGGTGAGGGTGTGTGAGAGGGGAGAAAGAGTGAGAAAGAAAGAAAGAAAGAAAGAGAGGGTGAGGGAAAGAAAGAGGGGATGAGAGAAAAAATGCAATGAAGTCTGAGGGAGAGAAAGACAGACAGACAGGCTGACCAAAGATCATGTCTCGTGTTGAAGATCACACGCCATCACTGAGAGACAGAGTACAAAAGAATAATGAGTCTGCGAGCGCCGGCGTCTGAAGGAGGGGGGGGGGGGTCTCTCTGACTGTCACAGGGCTGAACACAGAGAGATAAGCCTCACTTCCACATGGGCCTTAAATCAATGAGTCAATACTGAGTGCAAGGATAATGGCTGATCTTCAGTGGAATCAAATATTCATCAATAACAACATTACAGGGCCTCATAACCAATTACTCAGAATCACACTGTTTTACCTGAATGAATACTTCTATAATACAGGTAGACACATACGTATGTATACAGCTACATTTATATACATTTGATATATTATTGACATAGATGGATGGATTTGTATTTTTCATAGGCTACACTACTTGGGCAAAAAGTGAAGTAAAGACACTAGACCCGCTTGTAGAAGTTTGAACTTGTGGCCCAAACTGTGAAAACACTCATCTTTACCTCAGTATCTGTGTGTGTGTGTGTGTGTGTGTGTGTGTGTGTGTGTGTGGTGTGTGTGTGTGTGTGTGTGTGTGTGTGTGTGTGTGTGTGTGTGTGTGTGTGTGTGTTTGTGTGTGTGTGTTTGTGTGTGTGTGTGTGTGTGTGTGTGCGTGTGTATGAGTCTCCATCTTCATTTTTTAAAAGAAAGAAGAGTGCAACTGAAGAGCAGCTCACTGCTGCACCATTCTCCCAGGATCTCCTCCTGCCTGCTCAGTTGTGTGGAGATGCTGGCTGCTGGATTATAAAACTCTCTGACCTAGATGCAGCGCTCCTCCCGAGACTCCTCCAGGAAGCCGGGCCTCCTCGGCGTAGCCGGAGCGGAGTGTGTGTTCGGCTGGCACGCCTATTCTCGCTCGGAGAAAGGGGGCTGCGGCTAATTTATGGTACCTTCTCGCGAGGGGAAGCAAGGATTTTTTAAGAAAATGCCTGGCGCTCGTCCTACAAGCTAAGCAGCCTGCCAGCCAGCCGGCCCAGAGCTGCTTTATTCACGTACGACATACAGCACAAGAGAACGTTTCTGAGGAGAAACAGAAAGTAAGGCCTGACAAACTTCCAAATATATAAATGCAGCTCAAAAGAACACGGTATATATATTTATTTTTTTAAACCCAACTTGCGGCCAACTTGCTGTGTGGAGAGTGCCAGTTGAAAAGCTGGGGAAGTTGATAAAAACAGTCGGCGGGTCCCTAATCATCGGCGCGTGCCGCACCTGATCCCCCTGCTCGCTGCCAGCCTCAACCGCTAGCCTGACAGTTGTCTGAATAATCATATGCTAATGCTTCAGGATACCTACATTTACTCCTAAATGCAGCGCTGTTGATTGCAGGGGTGCCATTTTCCCCGTGCACAGACAGCGGAGAGAGAGAGAGAGAG
Source organism: Sprattus sprattus (assembly GCF_963457725.1). NCBI lineage: Eukaryota > Metazoa > Chordata > Actinopteri > Clupeiformes > Clupeidae > Sprattus > Sprattus sprattus. Next base: position 29,640,158 of record NC_137921.1, read on the forward strand.
ATAGAGAGAGAGGGAGAGGGAGATAGAGGGGGAGAGAGGGAGGGAGAGGGAGAGAGAAAGAGAGAGAGAGGGAGAACAAGAGTGAGAGGAGAGGGTGAGGGAGGGACGGAGGGAGGGAGGGAGGCAGAGTCTGAAAAAGAAATGGTGAGTGGGTAAAAGGAGAATGAAAGATCTTCTTTAAGGCCCAGGAAAAGTACAGGCAATTTGTAGCGAGGATGACAATTTTGCCTCTCCCTCTGAAAAGAGCACTTTATAATTGTGCCGCGGCACAGCCGTCACAAGCAGAAAGGGAGGGCTGGTACACACACACACACACACACACACACACACACCCACACACACACACACACACAGGGAAGGGAGGGCTGGGGGTGAGGAGGGGAATGCATACCCACAATTCTCAGCAACTCCACAGATGAAAGTGCTCAACAAAAAGACCATTCCCTGACAAAGTGCTACATCTCCACTGTCTTTCTTCCCCATCTACAACAGGAACATTCTAAAGTACACAGTTACTTGATCTGCCGAGCTGAACATCTCTGATATGCATACATACAGGCTATTTCTGCACTTCAAGTGACACCACGAGCACAACCCCCCACCCAACCATCCACCCACCCACTCACACACACCTTCCTCCACAGCCTAACTCTTTATCAAACTCCATTACAGGCTTATTGATGGAATTGAGTTTGATCAATATAATTCCACCATCAATAGACCTTCATTCCTGGATCTTTCCTCTCTTGCTTGCACTCTCTCTCTCTTGCGCTCTCTCTTTTTCTCTCTCTCTCTCTCTCTCTCTCTCCCTCCCTTCCCTCCCTTCCTCCCTCCCTCCCTCATTCACTCAACCCCGAAATAAATCCAGACGAGTCAGTTGTATCACCAATTATGACGCACAAAGATATCCCTTAGATAATGCGTGCAGGCGCTCTTTTGTTTCATTAAATGCACCTGTACCTCCACGGCTAATAGAGGGCCGTGCTGGAAATAGCCCTAGGAAGGAAGGCTGTGGCGAGGGCAGCTTGCTTTAATTTGTCGCATTGTCCCTGTGCTGCCTGGAAAGGGAGATGTAGAAATGATTGGTCTTTCCGGGGATGGCGGTGGTGTGTGTGTGTGTGTGTGTGTGGGGGGGGGGGGGGGGGGGGGGGCTTCTAAAAATAAAGCAGCAGGATGGTGTTTGTGTGTGTATGCGAGAGAGAAGAGAGGAAGGGAGAGGGTCTGCTTCTGTGTATGAGAGAAAGTGTGAAAGAAATGTGTGTGTGTGTGTGTGTGTGTGTGTGTGTGAGTGTGTGTGTGTGTGTGTGTGTGTGTGTGTCTGCAGGAGAGGGGTTTTCCTTACTGTGTGTGTGTATGTGTGGATGGATGTGGATGATGTAGTGTGTGTGTGTGTGTGTGTGTGTGTGTGTGTGTGTGTGTGTGTGTGTGTGTGTGTGTGTGTGTGTGTGTGTGTATGTCTATGTGTGTGTGTAAATGGGTGCATATGGGTGCATATGTTTGGTTGTGTGTGTGTGTGTGTATGTGTGTGTATACATGTGTATGTGTTCTTGTGTGTGTGTGCTTGTGTGTGTACCCTGCCAGCCTTAGCCTGGTGCCGCTGTGCTGTTCTATCTGCCCGTGCGATAAAGCCAGTAACAGGCCTTTATCGAGGAGCGGGGCGCGGGGGGGGAATATGCTGCTGCCAGATTAAGGCCCACACTCTGCCAAGGTTATAAACAGCCTGTTATCTGGCTCCCAAACAGAGTAATCCGCTCTCTATCAGCGCCCAAACATATGGGCCACACAGCACACAGATAGCCTCTGACGGACACCTCGCTTTAGCAGTGGGAGAGCCGCCACCGAACACCTCCCCCTTCCCTCACTCCCTCCTTTCTATCCCTCCACCAACCACCCTGACAAAAAAGAGAGGATGGGTTCTTTTTTATCACTTCACTCCCCACCACCACCTCCACTCCACCCCCCTCCCCCTCTCCCCATCCCCCTGTCTGTGGAGAGGAGACGGTCACAAAAGACACACCTCGACCTTTCTACAGCTCCGCTCCGCTTTGGCTCCAGGCCTGGGGAGGGAGGGGGGGAAAGGGGAGAGGGGAGAGGGAGAGGGGGGAGAGGGGAGAGGGGAAAGGGGGGAGAGGGGAGAGGAAGATGGGTGAAGAGGAAGCGAGAGAGGTAAAGAGAGTGGGAGAGGGATGGAGGAAGAGAGAGGTAGGAGAGAGACACAGAGGGAGGGAGAGTGGGGAGAGGGGAAGAGGGGAAGAGGTGGAAGAGGGGGACGGGGAGAGGGGGAGAGTGGGGAGAGGGAAAGGCAGAGAGGGAGAGAGAGAGATAAAAAGAGAGGCAGAGGGAGAGAATAGGCTCCATTTTCAGCCTTGCGCTTGCTCCTCTCCTCTCTGCCCCCCTGCCATTTACAGCTACCTGCCAACAGATCCCCTTTCAAACGCGGCTGCCACATTTCCACAGGAGAGACGAGGCGAGGAGAGGAAGAGGAGAGGAGAGCGAGGAGAGGAGAGAAGAGGAGAGACGAGGAGAGGAGGTGGTGGGGAACAGCAAATTAGCCATTTTTCTCCCTGTCTGCCTCCTTTTGCAGGCATATTTGTAAGGATGTTATTGTGGAGCTGTGCTAGTAGATTAAATAAACTACGTACGAGAGAGAGAGAGGGAGAGAGAGAGAAAGAGAGAGAGAGGGAGGGAGGGAGGGAGAGGTGAGGAGAGATGGAGAGAGACTGTCAGCTGCAAGGAGGAGGACGAAAGAGAGATGCCTCTGCCAGCTAACAACAAACAACCAAAACACACACACACACACACACACACACACACACAACACACACACACACACACACACACACACACACACACACACAAACACACACACACACACACACACACTAACAGCCCTGCTAATCAATAAGAGTCCCCATAAAACAGCACCAGACTCCCACTGACACGGTAAACAAAAACAATTCCCCGCCCCCAATCCCCCCCCCCCCCCCCCTCCGACAGACGCAAGCCTCAGCGGGTGGAAAACAACTTTCAGAAAGAGAGAGGGAGAGAGAAAGGGAGAAAGAAAGAGAGAGAGAGACAGAAAGAGAGAGAGAGAGAGAGAGAGAGAGAGAGAGAGAGAGGGAAAGAAAGAGAGAGGGAGAGAGAGAGAGGAGGGAACGAGAGCACACAGGTGTGCCAGGCGGGCGGTGAGTCGCGGGGTGCAAACTCTGTGTCATGTGAACATTCAAAGGCACGAAGAGTGCAGTTTCACGGTAAATATAGCTGAGCTGGGAGCCGGGGCTGAGCTGGCTGGAAGGGTATGAGAATAGAACGCAGCCCTTCTCCGCTGACAGGAGACACAACAGCAACAGGAAATAGAATAGCATGATGACATTCTTATGAGGAGAAAACAGTCGGAGCTATCGGTCTGATAAAGACGAAGCGCATTTCAAACTCAGTCAGCCCTGCCTCTCGCACTGATGGCATGTTTGGTTCACCTCTGCCGGGGCACACAGGGGAGTTCTGACTTACAAAAAACACCTTGATCGAAGATGCCTTCGACCGCACAGGAGGTGACCGCAAACTCTCCTGCACTAGATTCATTGGGCTTCAGACTTCAGCAGTATCCTGTAAAAAATAGCTTCTCCCCCAAGATTAATGGCACACGCACCCACACACACACCCTCAAACACACACACACACACACACACACACACACACACACACACACTGCTGAACCTAAGGAC
>NC_137921.1:29648882-29658882 GCF_963457725.1 Sprattus sprattus
GCTGAAGTGCTGGATCAACTGGAACCGGTGCCAAGGGTAGCTGTGGCTGCACGCACTATCACCAAGGTTTCAGTTTGGCCGAGGCTGGTTATGTGTGTGTGTGTGTGTGTGTGTGTGGTGTGTGTGTGTGTGTGTTTGTGTGTGTGTGTGTGTGTGTGTGTGTGTGTGTGTTCACCAAGGCTTCCTCTCCAATGAAGCAGCTCAACACAAAGCTTCACTCAATTCCTTACAGCGAGGGACGTAAGTTGGTCTGGACAAATCCATGCCCCAGCCTTCAATGCCTTACACTGAAGGAGAACATTTTCTAGTTGCAATCATCTTTCCTCCCAGCAAAGCCCCCACTCTTTTTCCTGCGGACACAAGCAACACTAAATACTGCTGGAAAGCTGTTCAGTCAGAGAAAGAGAGTGGTCAAACACACACACACACACACACACACACACACACAAACACACACAATTGCATATTTTTGTATGGGACACATGGGAAAAACAATCAAAGACAACCGTTCCTAAAGTCTTGCAGATGACGTGCCCGTTCCGTGAAATCTGTCCTAAACTGCTACAGCTGGTGTGGCCCTGGCGTCTTCAGTCTCTCAATCACGCGCTGGCTGCTGTGAAGGCTGAGCCACAGTGCTCGCTCGCTCTGCCAGACACATGGAAGGCACACATGGGAACGCCTGGGTAATTCTGTGTAGTAAACAAGTGATACAGCGGTGCTTCAGTGTGTGGCAGAAAGGGGGGGGAAAAAACTGAATTGCAACAACAACCAACAACAATAAAAAAAAAAAAGAAAAACGAATGCCACTTTTTCACTTTCAGGAGGTATTTGAGTATTGACAGCGTGGCACACAATGAAGGAACATTATTTTTAATTCCGCGTTTAAACACTTATGTTTGTCACTATGAGTCATTGCAACACACCACAAGTCAAGACTAACAATGGCCCTATTTTTCAATCTAATGGCTGTGTGTGTGTCTGTGTGTATATGCGAATGTGGCACTCAGTGTGTATGTGTACGTCTGTGTGTGTGTGTGTGTGTGTGTGTGTGTGTGTGTGTGTATGTGCCAAGTGTGTGTGTGTGTATGCTTGCGTGTGTGTGTGTGTGTGCGTGTGTTTCCTGGCTGCAGTATGAAGCTTGTGACTTTGAATAAACTACTCAATATGGGACTTGTGTTTACATGAGCATTAATATTTCATTCAACTTTGAAACGGCCACAATCTCAGCAAAGAGACACTGCTCACATTCCCTCTCTTGCCCAAGGCCAAAAACACTTTTTGATTGCAGACATCTATTTTTTTTTTGTTCAGCTTTTTCATTATTTATTTTTTTTCTTATTGAACTCTTCAAGGCTTGCTAGTATTCTTCAGCAATTTACTGAAAGGAAAGAATGATATGCCAGAGTACTATGCAGTAGCAGGACAGTAAAACAAAACAGTCTTGGCTACAGTAAAATGCTACACTATGCTACACTACCGTACTATTCTAGAATGCTACTCTACACTTTTATACTAGAATGCTACACTACTATTCTAGAATGCAATTCTACACTCCTATATTAGAATGCTACACTACACTACTAGAACCAAATCAGAATGTTTGTAAACAAAGGTTGCCAGGGTACTTCAGGGTGGCAAACTGTCATCCTGTCAACAGCTGAAGTAGTTCATTAACGCGAGTGTTATTGCGAAATTGTGTTGTGTTTGGGGTTGTAATGCCAAATGTACCCAGCCACGTAAAGGATGATTATTATAATTAATAAAGCACTATTTTAGCAAATTCTAGATTTCAATCGTTAATTATCCTTTTATTGAGAGTAACAACACAAGCGGGCAACTTATATCAATGCTTATTTTGCCATTCTGCCTGCGCATGCTGAAAGCTGAGCTAACATAAAGTTATGTCAACTTTCTTCCCCTAGCAAATGTTAACAAGCTAGGATGTCTAAAGTTAGTCAATCAACGCCATCAACTCGCCACAATGTTACCTGCAGAATATGTCTCAAAAGCTTGTGTAAGTTTATACAAATAGGATAATAGGAAATAACTTTGGGTAGCATATCGTGCTAGCTTGCTAGCGTGAAAGTGCTAGTCCCATTGTTATAAATAAACAAACCACACACAGTGGCGTGATCTGGCTTGGGCATGATACCGTTGCTTAATCTTTTTTTCATAATGCAGGTCGGTCAAACCCTGATTCTGGCCACACTGATTTTGCCCCATCACAACACCTGAAACCTGATATAGCCAACTCCAGCCCAACCACATCTGCTAAGAGCATAAATCCTCAAAACTGATCATGTACAATAAAATGACAAAGTTTTCAATACTTTCAATAAGATCGATAGATAGGTAACCATTCAAGAGCATTGATATGGAACGCGATTTAACTTTTCTACTGGGACTACGTCCAAGGTGTCCGGTTATACGAACTTAATGTACACCCCATTAGCCAATCAGAAAACAGTATTTCGTTCCAGAGGGAATCTTAAAATATTGAAAATATAAAATATTAAAATATTGCGATTATAATTGAGAAAAGCTTTAAGCGTCGCTCACCAAGTTCACTGAAACAGATGATGGCTGTTGTTGTGTGCGAAGCCGAGTCAATAAGCGTTGCTTCAGTCAGGAGCATTTGGACTACATTAGGGCCCAAGCCACAGACCTCACGCATCAATCACAGAAATGTGTCCCCCTGTATAATTGTTTGCATACAAGCTCGCCGCTCATGCACTACAGCCATGGAAATATTGTAACACAAGCTGCAATGCATCATTCTGTTTGATGCGAGAAGTTCTGACATACGAAATCCATATGGAACCATACCAAGCTACTCTTAACTTTCCAGCTAAAGAAAATACGAATCGCGTGACAGGGAGAGAGGGGGAAAGATGGAGACAAGTAGAGAAAGAGAAAAGAGAGACGAGAGAGCGAAAATCAGAGAGAGAGACAGGTTGAGAAAGCGAATGAGAGAAGTTTGCCACTACTTCCTTTTATTTTGATGGAGGGAAGTATTGGGTTTGGCCCCGGCTACTGTGCAACAGCGGCGTGCATGTGGTCGTCATTCCTCATTCCTTTACGGGGAAAGGTTATAGCTGAAAGTCAGAAGCGGCGCTTCAATAATTGAGCGAGAACCACTGCAGGCTTCTCTGTGTGGGTCCCGCCTGCCTGAAGAGCCGTACCTTTAAAAGATGCATGGACGGCCCCTCCAGGGGGAATGGCTAAGGAGGCCGTGGAGCGCAGCGCTGGGCTGAACATTCCAGATCTCATGTGTTCACTTCTACAAGCAGATGACCTGGAAAAAAAAGAAACCCTATGCTACCAAGAGAAAAGAGAGGGAGAAGAGAGAAGGGGGAAGGAAAGAAGTAGGATGTGATGAATAGAAATAACAGAGACAAAGAAGGGAAGGTATGGAGAAGGAGATAGAGAGAGGGAGAGCGAGAGAGCAAGCAAGAAAAGGGAAAGCCAAGAGTTGTCAATACCCATGACGCCCTTAATTGATCACGTTTGCTGTGATGCTAATCACTTTAGCCCACAACCTTATGCAAAGGAGCTTACAGCACAGAGGCGCACACACACACACAATCACACACACACACTGTATGAATGATGGTATACGTGGGCAATCAGTGTTGACACAATGGAGGCAGTAGCACAATAAGTAACAACACAGAATGGAATCCAAAGTGGACAGCTGCCATGCTCTGAACAGCAGACAGCCTCTGTGCTTAAAATCTGTGAACGTCACCGTTGCCGTAGCCACTAGCTTTACCTGCAGCCTATCCACCTAGGTTGTGAGCGCATGTCCTCTGAAAGTGCAATCCGTGACTCAGACTCAGATGTATCGCCTTCTCCTGGCCCTGCCATTAAGGCTGGGACCTAAATTATTGATCCGCCACCTTCATCAGCATAGCAGTCACGTCCGAGAGGCAGGATCTAACTGCAGCTCTGTCCCCACGCTCCCGCCACTGAAATAATTAGGAGGAATTCTCATTACAGGGAGAATAAAAGGGTGCAGGGATGGAGGGAGAGAGAGAGAGAAGGAGGGAGAGAAAGAGAAGAAAGGGGGAAGGGGAGCGGAGGAGGGAAAAGGAGGGTGTGGTGGAAGGGAGGTGTGGTGGGGTGTGCAGCCGTAGGGGCATTCTGGGTGTTTAATGTCTTCCCCAGGGACCTGAGATTGTTCTGATCAAATCCACAGGCTGGCTGTGAAGATGACAGGTCTTACCACAGAAAAACACACACACACATACACACAGCGGACTTACAGCACTCCACAAATAATACATCAAGACAGGGAGGGGAGGGGGGGGGACAGAGAACGAGAGAGAGACAGAAAGAGAGAGAGAGCGCAGGATGGGGATGCATAAATAAAGATGCCGCAAAGCTCTGCCAAATTAATAATGAATTGTGAAGGTTGGGATCAATAATATCAGCACATGGCTCCAGCGCGTAGATACAATAAAACATCCCCCCTCTCTCTTCTTCCTCCTCTTCCTCTTCCTCATGCCAGCCAGATCCTCCTGCGCCTCAGCCACGCCTCACATCCACTCAAATCAAAACACCACAGCTCCTCCATCTCCAAACCCCTTAAATACCCCACACGGCCCTGCAAATGTTTGCATTAGATAAAACCATTGCACAAAAAAAAGCAAACAAAAGCTACGCTTTCGTTTATTCTATTCTGTGTCATTTTTTCCGTCATGGGATTACACCGCCCCTGCTGTCCTAGCCTGTTTTGGCAGCGCTAGCCGTGGTGCTAGCGTAGTGTGCGGTGTTGTGTGTTGTGTGTTGTGAGACGGAGTGGCGTGCACGCAACGCAGCACTGCACAGTGGCCACACCCCTCATTACCAGGGAGGGTTCATTATGCAAATGAGGCTGCTGGAGTGGTATCAACGAGGAGCACACGCCGTTATCGTTTTCCGCCGCCGGGGCCCTTCCTCTCCCCGATCGCTCATACGGAATCATGGCCTAATAGCATCCCATTAACATAATTGCCAACAGAACCAGTGTTCCGTGTCTCCGAGACACTCTACTGCCGAGCCAGCAGAGGGGTGGGGGGGGTGGGTGATGAGAGAGAGAGAGAGGAAAAAAATTAATTAAGCCACAATGGGGTCCCCCCTACACCCCTTCCAACCCCCCTCAAACACATAATTTCTTTCTAAGTTCATGTTGGGAGGAAGACTCGTGGGCTCTTTGTTTTTATTGGGAGGGGAACCTTGAGAAAGCACCTCGCTTGGCTGTGCTGGGAGGGGAGAACACCTCGCTCAATATTCCACTGATGAGCGCGCGGCAGACGCCGGCTTCAAGCGCCACAACCAGTCTGCCAGGCGAAATGAAATCCCCATTATTTTTCAATTAATCCTTAATTAAAATATATTATGCTGCCGATTCCGCAAATCTCTCTTAATATGCAAATGCGGCCCATTCAAGGATATTTACATACCGTTAATTAACACGGCGCATTCTTTTAGACTAACAAGCCATGGGCAGAAGAGCCAAGGTGATTCACAGCAGGCCTGATCCCCTGGCACTGGAGAAGAAGCCGGCCACTCCCGCTGGTGCCAGTTAGAGATGCACCAAATGGGCAGAGGCGAGCGTGGCAGGGGGGGCATGAGCTTCGGGGGGAGAAAGGGGATTAGCGGCATTTGAATTGCGATCTGGAGTGAGGCCGGGGGAATCTGGTGTTAATGCCATCTCCACCCTCGTCAGGGCTGATTGTGGGAGCAAGCTGCTCTTGAAGGGTCACTGTTCTAGACAGTGATCCATCATTAGCCAATAGCCGACAGATAACAAGGTGGTCTCGCTCATCATTTCCAGGCCTGAGTCTCCCTACGGCGCCGATACACCCTTATCTACGCCCCCAACCCCACATGGCCACCCCCATCCCCCCACCCCTTGGAGTCCCCCCCCCCCCCCCCCCTCCAAAGCCCCTCGCCCCCCAGTCACCTCCCTGAAGAACAACTCAACTCTCATGAATTGATTGACACCATTTTTCCCATCTGCCGGTCGCTGTCACCGATGGAGGATAAAGACAGATACAGAAAGACAGAAAGCCAGGCAGTGGCTGATACTCATACACACGCCCATATAGTACCTGCCTCTTGGGCTAAATGTGGCCAAGTTCTGGTATAGACCTGGTTAAGCCACACCAATGTTCCAGCACTGACACCATCACCACATAACTAGCATTAGCAAAAGATTATGACAATGGCTAGCGGCTAAGAAATTAACTTACAATAAACAGTTTTTCCACAAATTGCTCTATCTTCCTTTTTAATTGCTAAACTTAAATGACAAAAAAGAAAGAAAAAATCCTTAAAACTAAACTTTAGCTCCAGACTAAAGGCACCACTAAGATAACAAGCATTTGTCTGCTCTACTTAGCGCTAGCCTTACTCGTAGCAACCACTGCCTGCTGCACACGGCACAGAGTATTACAGCGCTGACATGTCTGCCTCATGCCTGAAAAGCCTGTTTCGCAGCTCACAACTCAATAACACGTCCACCCTCGTTACGCCTATCTCAATGACAACTAAATAACCACAAACAGCAATTAGCACGGCACGCGCACCAAGGCTGACAATTTTGTCAAGGAGCCACCCAGGGAAATAGCTGAAAAATGCAACACGGTGTCGCGTCTATCACAGTTGTCGTAGTCTCCCCACACAAAGAAAAGACACTAGCACTGAAGCACTACAAACGCCTGGCCTTACAGGAGGCTGGTAGCACGGCTGCTGATCAACAAGGCTTTGTGATGCCCTGGGTTATTGACCACAGGTCTGTCAGAGATTCATCGGATGAATCATTAACAAACCCTGGTGTTGTGCTGCTGTCACTCCGCATCTTGCCTTTTTCCAGGGGGTAGTGACAAGTAAATATACATTTCATTATTTTACAATCATGCTAAGCTCGATATTTCAAGCAAGCATTAATGATGATGGGGAAATCCATATACAGTGCATTATTCATCTGGGTGTGCTGTTCCTCCTGATTCATATTTCATGAAACCTTCAAACATGTAGTCAGTTATCTGTGTACACAACAGTATGTATTCCGCATGTTTTAATAATATCTTCTGCATCAGAAGGAAAAGAGGATTAATATTAATTTCCGTGCTTTAAATTTTATGATGCTAGGCAGTTGAAATCTCGGATTCTTCCAAGAGATGTATTTCAGGATGGATTCCTCTCTGGAACTGTTCCTACCCACAGCCCCGGCTGGCCATCATGTGATAACATGATGAAATCTTTCAATATGCTCCCATAAACACACACACACATGGACATGAGCCCAACATACACACACACACACACACTTACAAACACACAATCAACGTAATAACACACATACACACACACACACACACACATACACACTTGCCTTGCTTCTTTCCTCTTTTCCCAAGCTGTTTTAATTTGACACCTTGAGCTGGGGTAACGAGGTGGGGAGCGAGCAGCCGCAGTGGAATTCATTAGGAGTGCCACTGCAGGGTCCTGGCGAGCAGCGCTAATGACATCGGAGGGTAGGGGAACGAGACAGCCCAGACGCAGGATGAAATAAACATGAGGACTGTCAGCGCTGACAGCAGCAGCAAAAGGGGACACAACCATCCAGGCCCCGAGACCTTCAGCCCTCCTGCAACCCCCGAAGATCAGCAGACGGCTCACGGACACACAAACACACACACACACACACACACACACACACACAGAGACACCCACTTACACATACACACAAATACATAGATGTCTGGGCGAACACACATAGATACATTCACACAAAGATGGTAATTCTCTCTCTTTCTCCCTCTCACTCACACACACACACACACACACACACACACACACACACACACACACACACATGCATGTATGCGAGCACACAGACATATTTACACAACCACACAAAATGGTCATTCTTTCTCCCTCTCACACTCACACTCACACACACACACACACACACACACACACACGTAAGCTCCATTACTACTCTTGCTGCTGCTGCTGCTGCTGATGATGATGATGATGAAAGCACCACTATGTGAGTTTAGCGTGTAGTAAGTATGAACTATACAAGAACCTCTGCCAGCCATTTCCTCCTTCATTCAATCCTTCATCCATCCAGCATGATCATTCATTCATCCACCCAGCCAGCATGATTGACAATGAACCCCTTTACTATGGACTACTGCAAGTACGCCTGCAATTAAATAATTAACGTCACAGCACCCACCATTCAAAGGATGGTATTAATGGACTTGGTAGGAGACATTAAATATACAGCAATCTGTAGTCTGACTTCACCACAGATCAATTCAAAGGGGTGCAAGAAAAACACAGGCTGAGTGTGTGTGTGTGTGGGTGTGGTGGCGCTGAGGGGAAGGGAAATGGGCCCAGTGGCTAGCTAGTGCAGAGCGGGGGGAGGGTGACAAGGCCTGCATTAGTCATTTGGTTCCTATTATTTCATGTCACCTCGCGGTATAAAAGTGATGCGTGCTGGCAGGTAAAGCAGCAGGAAAGTGCAGACCGAAATAAAGGAGGATAAAAATTGCCTGCGGAAGAAATGAAAGCAAAAGGAAAAAAAATGACATGGTGGACTTCTTTTGCCTGGGCTGGCTTTTTTCCCTAAAAAATGTCTAGATTATCTAGATGCTAAAATCTACAACATGGGGTTTATCTGCAAATCTCCAAGCACTTTGGGCTCCTCGGAAGCGGGACCTTTTTTTAGAGAGCACTGCCACTTCAGTGCTTTATGCTTCTGAACAGGAAGGTTTGGTGAGTGTCAGCCTGTCTCCTGGGTGTTATGGGATCTTGTTGTTGTTGATGATGTTGTTGTTAGTTGCAGGTGGTGGTGTGGTCAATCCAGGATGGTAACAGAGGCTGTGCCAGTGATCGCAGTGTGGAGAACAAAGATGACAGACAGACAGATGGAGAGACTGAGGGAGAAGGGAGAAAGAGGGAGATTAAAAAAAAGAAAAAGCAATGAGAGAGAGAGTAACTGTAATGCTTCCGGACTTGAGTCAGTTGACTCTCGAGGAGGCGCCATCGCTCAAAACAACTATCTGACATGAGCGCGCCCCCCCCCCCCCGTCCCCACACACACACAGACACACAGACACACACACACACACATACACACACACACACACACCCCTCACTCCTATGAGCGGGCGGTCGCCACCACGTCTTTTTGACACGGCCACCGCGGACTGACGTTGGAAATGACCTCTCTTTTCCAAATGCCTCAGCCTCAAAACGTGACAGAGACGTCGGGGCAGGCATCTGCCTGGACAGCCGCGGTTGGGAGGGGAGGGGGGTGGGGTGGGGTAGGGGGGGGCAGAAGGGTACAGGGGGACACTAGGACACGACACCTGTCTCTCCTGGGACGAGCCCCTCATTGTGATGTAGGGCGCTTCCCTCCGCTGCCTGTCAGGGGGAGGCTGCGGACAGATATGACAGGGGAGGGTGACGAGGCACAGGGAGCGCGCTCAGAACTCCACTCCGCTAAAGAACCAAAACGCCCTGGCGCCTCCACACCTCCTGCCTGTCGCTTCGTCATCAACGTCTTACTCAGTCCGGCAACACTCTTCCTCCCTCTCTCTCTTTCCAATTTTCTCTCTCTGTCTCTGTCTCTGTCTCTCTCTCTCTCTCTCGTTCTCCCTCCCTCTGCATCTCCCCTGCCGCCCCGGTTGCTTTCATGTCTTCTCCCTATCCCCCTTTCTCCCTCCCTCCCTCTCTCTCTTTCCCTCTCTCTTTGGCTTATCGGCTCACAGATTTAGAATTATCATTAATTGGGATTCAATTAGCTGTACAGGCTCCAACCGAGCATTTCCTTTTGTTCAGTCCATGTCGTCTACATCTGTGTGTGTGAAACAAACGCTAATCTCATCACATCCTTCTGCTCTGCTCCAGCTTCCCACTGACGGATGGCCAGGGCCCAGCTGGCCTCCTCAAGAGAGAGGGAGAGAACGAGAGAGAGAGAAGGAGAGAGAGAGAGAGA
>NC_137921.1:29663882-29666382 GCF_963457725.1 Sprattus sprattus
GGTTGGGGGGGTGTAGTAGGCACGAGGCTCAACACGATCCCCAATGGAGAACCCTCCTCCTTTGCCACGAGCTGAGGCAGGCTATTTTAAGCCTGGCAGATAGACACCTGAGATAGAGAACGCTCACACATGCTGGTGCCATTTCCCAATGATGTCAGGAGCCACAACCAGGAATTATTTAGCCACACTGCGTTTGTGCAGACAAAAAAACTATTTTGGGAGATTATAAGACACTGCAGTTGATGGCATTTACCAGTCATGGCTTAAGGCCAAGGTGACGGTGTGGTGGGCAGTGGTAATGAACAACAGGGGTGGGTTCATTTGTCTTGGGTGGAGATTTGTGGTAAGATGTGGGGAGGGCAGCCCCCACCACCACCACCACCACTACATGTCTCCTGGTGGAAGGCTATTGTGGTTATTGTCCTGTGATCACTGAAGAGCGGCTTGTTCTCCTATAATAGGGAGGAAATTAATTTCACCATGAGACATAATAGAAATCAGTATCAAGACACCCACTGCTGAGGATTCTCATATGAGACACTTGGAAAACAGGCTTGGAAAATAATGACATTCCATAATGGATAGTCATCTTTAATATAAACTCATCAAAACAGTTCTTCCACACCTTATTTCCCGCAAAATGGCTTCCCCCTGTTCAGCACAATGCACTCTCCCAAGGACAACATGAACAGCAGGCATCGTATCAGTTCTGCTCACAGAGGTCCTGCTCACAGAGGTCCTGCTCCCCCCCCCAACCCTGAGCTTCTGATAAACATGGAGACAACAGGCACAGCCACAGACATCAAAGACATCAAGGATAACCGTTGGAAGGCTTGATGGCTCGTCCGGTGCGGTGCAGTGCGGCACGAGATCTCAATAAGCGCCAGGGCCAAGTGATGGAGAAAAAAATGCCGTGATGTTTATTGAGCTGTTGCCGGTTTTCATATCAGGCGAAGGCGAGATGGTGCCATTACACATTAGGACTGCAGGCAGATACCAGAGCGACACACACAGCCAGCCGGCAGATTGACTGTAAACCGGCACTGCAACCCTAAAGAATGAAGACAGAGACACACGGAGCTCGAGCACACTTTGAATTACGGCTAAACGACAGCGTGCTGTACCGTACAGCTGATGGCAATTTAACTTTTTATTTTATTTCAGGGGTCAATTGCAGACATGATTCTGCTGAGGGAAAGTGCTCGATCTGCATAATGGGTCCTGTCAGCTAATGAACGTATTAAACGATAGCACACTTTAAAAGGGCACACAAAGCTTTGAAAACAGTCTTTGTTCCGCATAATGTGAATTATTCCATTTAAAGATGTTCAAAGTTAACAAAGAGCAAATCACGAAGAATGCATTTTTTTCAAACCAGATATTCTTGCGATTCAGAGACTTAAATTCAATCTACAACGTATTCCCTGAATACTCAACACAGACCAAGCCGCATGCATATATTTATTGTTATTGCGATATCTTCTGCATTTTGTCAGAGGTGCAGACAAAACGTGCCATCCATTTTGTAAAAGATGAGGGCTAGACTAAATGTTATTTTCATGGGAACGTTTCTTCCAGAAGCAAGCACATTTTTCCTTTCCAGGCAACGAGGAGATGAGGAGACATAATGAGAAACAGCGGCTTATTACCGCCGTATATTAGCATGTCTAATTATGAGCGATTTGCATAGCCCAACGATTCTCAGCCGAGAGTGGGGAATTGTGACATTTCTCAAGTCTCTGAGGGGGAGGAAGGTCTAACAGGCCACTGGGACTGAATACATCGCATATACCCTCCTGCTGTCATACCTGAGCCAGCCCAGTGTGCAGTGTGCTGGGCACGGATGATAATAATAGTTCTGTTTCCGAGGCATGTGTTTCTGTTACAGTAAAACAAGACGAGCGGGTGTGATCGCAATCCATTAAAAATATGAACGTTGCTTCGCATTAACCTGAATACATCACCCTAAAGACAGATAACGTCTTCCAGGGCTAATTTATCCTCTGTCTTCATCATGACTTAGTGTGATGATGATGAAGAAGGCTGCAGCCTGAAAGGGGCTTTTAATTCTGAGCAGGGGGTGGAACGAGGCGTGAGCAGGCAGCATTGTGCGGAGCTGCGAAGCCACACTGTCTGAGGAGAAGAAAGGATGGAAGAGGAGAGGAGAGGAGAGGAGAGGAGAGGAGAGGAGAGCATCAAAACCCAGGCGCAGTGATGCCTCCCTTCCTGTCATTATCCTCCAGCAACCAGGTGCTCAATGCTGCTTGCCTTGTGCTTTTTCTCCAAAGGCCCTTCTGTTCCAGCCGCGTTCAGACAGAAGGGGATTCACACACACACACACACACACACACACACACACACACACACCTCCGGTTATAGCGAAGAACAAAGAACCAAGGCCGCTTTCTGGGATGGCCGCTTACAATGCGTGAATATTACACACACGTGTGGCCTGGCACACACACACACACACACACATGTGGCCTGGCACACAGCACAA
>NC_137921.1:29668882-29683882 GCF_963457725.1 Sprattus sprattus
TGAAAAAAAAGTGCAAAATCTGAGAAAAAGTTCCTCAGAAAATGACAACTGTTTTCTTTTTTTTTCCTCTCTCTCCCCCGTTTTTTTTCACAGTGCTCTTTTAAGCTATTGTACTGCACACAGAATCAGGCTCTGGAGCCTCCATACAGAGGAACAATCAAGCAGTGAGATTGTGAATCAGCAGGGGTGCCTGGCTTTGCTTTCCTACATCTCCCCCTCCTTTTCTCGCGCTCTCTCTCTCTGGCTCTATTTGGCTCTCTCTCTCATTTTTGTCTCTCTCTCATTTCTCTCTCTCTCTCTCTCTCTCTCTCTCACTCTTTCTCTCCATTGTCTCCTTGAAGGAGTGCTGTATCAGCAAGGAACAGGGGAGATAAAGAGGAGACAAAAGCATGTTAGCATGTTAGCATGTGCTGCCAAGCCACAGGCAGACAGGGACAGCATGTTTGTCACGAGGGGCCGAGCCAGCAGAGGCTAACGCTGGACCTTTCCCGCCGAACACCAACAGCATGGAGAAACCCTCGAAGAGGCTCCAAATACATGTCACGTCAAGGCACCCACAAAACAAAAGAAAAATAAATTCTTCTCTTTACCTCAGCTTGGAACCAACCATATGTTCGAATAACCTCCGGGTAGAGATAATATTTACATGTATAAATGCAGAATATACACCTTGATATTACAATGAGCCTTAGGCATTGGCTGGCCATCAAAGTTGAGAGGAAAGTGAGGAGGGGGGGGGGGGGGGGGCATTATTTTAAAGAGCATGCGAGTATACAACCCTAGACACCGTGGCTACTGCCATCCGAGGCCATAAAGTAAATAATCAAATAAAGGCGGAGGTGCCGAGGCATCCCGACAGACTGCCACGAGCGGACCTGTCGCCGCGGTGACAGCGGCGGGGCGAAGGCCCCCCTCTGTAATCTGATCCCTGCCTCATTTCACCCGCGTCAAATCTTACTCAGCCACTCTCCTCTCACCCCATTTTCACCCTTCAAAAAATAACATTACATCACTCCGCTAGTCATTTTTATAAATGGGACGTCCCCCCCAGGCCTGAAACCATACACTATTCAAACACATGCCTCCAGAAAACTGGCCTTTTGTTGAGGTCGGCTGCAGAGAAGGGAAAAAAAAAGTCAAAATAAAGCGACATGTCTGTGCAGAGCATTTAGCGAGTGTTTCGCTGAAGGATTGTTGGGATTTGACATTGGTTTATAAGATTTAGATTTATAACGGTTGTGAGATGTTTACAATGACCAAATCAGCTCCTTTTCAATATCATCTGGCCAGACATTTGTTTAGAGGAGAGCCAGAAACCAGAACCCCCCCGTCCCCCCGCCCCTCCGCCTCAAAGTTCAAAACTCAACAACTTTTTTCTTCTTCTCTGTATTATACATTTTTTACAGATATAAAAGATTTTACTGTTTGGGTTTGAGGGAGATAAAGCTCTGTTTAAGTGGCTGTCAGTGAATGAAAAACATGCGACAGGAACTCTACAAACGGTCATCAGTGGTTAATTACAAACAGATTCTACACAGGCTCCATGCTGCGAGAACCATTAGAAAATTAGAAAAGTCTTTAATATGACAACTGCAACTTAGCGAGGCTGTAAATCCCCTTGTACTCCCCTTTCGTACGGCAAGTATTTTCCTTTTTTTTTTTTTTTTTTCAAAGCCAAGGTTCAAGGTGGTGTCACAGAACTGGCGGTTACATTAGGCAATTGGATGCCGTGACACCATTCTTAAGTGCTTGGAGATCCAAGCGTTCAAGCTCCTTTGAGACTGGTATGCCCCAATTCTCTGACGCAAGGGGGAACCAAACAGAGGAATCTGCTATTTGGCATCTCGCCTTTCATGTACAGACAGGGTTATGTCACTTTTTGTGCTTTGAATAAATAATGTTTCCCAAGAAAAAAAAAGAAGAATTGCTAGCTAGCACAGTTCTAAGTCATCGTGACCCAGTACTGATACAGTAGGATGGCATTGTTTGAGAGTATTTTTGGAATAGCGGCGGCATGGCAGTACATCTAACAACATGACTAGGGCGTGGGTGTTCCAGGGACTGTAGAGTCACTGACAACATGCCGGCATTGTTTTCCCTGTCTGACTTTACGAGTCGACCTCGCTTGTGGCCTTTAGTCACACGTCTCACATAAGGCAGCTGTGTCGCTTGGTATGCGGCTGGCTGCGATGTTTAGTCCTGGGCTATCATCGGGCTTGATCTACTGCTCTTCTCACCAGCCTCTCACACAGTGACCCAGAGTGTGTTTAACACAGGTGGCTGGATTTAGTGGCTGGAGATGTGGCCGTGATGACTATGTGTGTCCACATCCTACTAGTCCGCTATTAAATATTAAAGTGTGCCGAAAGTTACTAATCCAGCACTCATCAAACAGAACATTCATTGTGAGAAGGGGGGTAGTATCAATATCAAAGTGCAATTTTAAACCTCAAGTTAGCAGTACACTGGGCATCATAAAAATGTCAGTCTTAAACAGAGCGAGCAACAACCTACACACACACACACACACACACTCTTGAACTCCCCGACTATATTTCTCTGTGACACAAGAAGAGAAAGAGCAAGAACGCTTTGGCAAAGTAGCATTCCTGTCTGTGGGATGAGAGGCAAAATATGTTAGGAATGAAACCAAGCAGTGAAGGGGGAGAGGGGAGAGAACACACACACACACACACACACACACACACACACACACACACACACATAGAGCGAAGAGTCTGCTCAGGAGAGCAGTCAGAACTGGGTTCCTCTTCTCTGGAGAGTGTATGTGTGTGTGTGTGTGTAAGCCATCACACCATTGTGTTTGTTTATAGATCTCTATACAGCCCAGAATAAGCACACAGGCCCAGGTCAAAGGTCGGGCCCTGCCAGCGCCCACGCTCCATCCTGCAGGTGCTGTCATCCACCCTGGGGACTGCGAGGGGGGGGGGGGGAGGGGAGGGAGATGACAAATAAAGATTGTCACAGGAGGGGACCCTTCTCGCTGCCACAGCATCGTCATGACAACCCCACACACAGAAACGCCGCGGAGCGATACAGATAAAAATCGATAGCAACAGCAACGGACCCACCGGCATCCAAGGAGAGCTGGCCAGCCATTTATCAAAGCCTATTCAAAATTGACTGGTTTATCGGTGATAAAAGAACAGCAAAGCCTCCGATTGTTTGTCCACTTCCTCAATTTCTTACGGAAAGTATTTTGTGGCTTTGACACGGCAAGCACAACATTTAGCAAATAGGTTGCTTTAGACTAATCACTGGCACCTGCTTTTCCAAACAGTTTAATAATTGATCAAAAATAAGGGCTTGGGGTGGCGAGGGTGCTGACAGTGCTGCCATTTTAATGTATTCCGTTTAATAAAACATTGGCATCCACAAAGGGGAGAAATATTGCTGAAAATGTCCACATCGTCCCAGCTCTTCTAAATAACAGTGACATTAACAGCGTTTCAAGTCATAAGCGCTCATCATTAACATCTCCTCAGCAGCACTGCATCAGGAGCAGCCAGCAGCACAAAGCACAGCTGACTTTTGATTGTGACAATGAGAGGAACTCCAACACACTCCGTCAATAATTAATTACAGGAATCTATGCAGTGGAAAGGTAAAGACATTGCAATGTTTTTTATGCTTTCGCCTCATTTTTTTCAAACGCCAATAAATTAATAAATAAATATGAGGAAGTGAGTTGTTTGTGTTTATTTCCACAAAGGCTTTTTAAAGAAAAAAAAAACGTATCAACTGAATCAAGTAAGAATGCTTATGTGTTTTGCCGAAATCAAGAACTGAAAGAAAATTAACCTTTCTGGACTCATTTTTTTTTAATTTGATAAAACTGACATTTTATCAAATTATTAAATATGAAAAAAAGTCATACACAGGCGGTGTTTTGCCATTAAAAGCCAACATTAGCTACATATGGAATTGATAGAATTTTACCAAACAATTTTAAACAACTTTATTCATTTGCATTTAAACAGTATGAAACCTCACATTCAAAACTCTTTTAACAAAAAACAAAAAAAACGAGAAGGAGAAATTCTCTCGACAGCACAAAATGTCGGCAACTACACAGGGATCCCCCAGAGAGAAGCGCGTGCTGTCAAAACGGGACCCAAATAGCCTTGCTAATGCGTCTGGAGCAGTCATACATATTCAGAGTCTTAAAACGAGACAGATTCCAGAGCGCCATCACGCCGCGCACCGTGTCATATTTATGTTACATCTGGCAACGTCAGGCACAGAGCAGAGCAGAGCAGAGCCGAGCCGAGTCGAGTCGAGCCATGCCGAGTGGAGCGCCAGTCCATCTCAGCAGCACCGACATGCCCCAGACTAGCCCCGACACCGATCAGAACCACCGTGAGAACACACACACCTACTCCTCTCTCTCTCTCTCTCTCTTTCTCTCTCTCTCTCTCTCTTTCTCTCTTTCTCTCTCTCTCTCTCTCTCTCTCTCTCTCCCTCTCTTTCTCTCCTGCCAGGTTGGTTGGGGCTATTCAGTACCAGGATAGTGGGGAGATGGACCAAGCACACATTGAGGAGGAGAGGCGGTGTGTTGGGAGGGTGTGTGTGTGTGGGGGGGTGGGGGACGTGTAAGAAGTGCAGAGCCCATTAAGTGACAGGCAAGATCACCAGCCCCCATCTCTAATGTATACTGCGCTTGGCAACAGGCCTAGACAGGAAGTTTTATGATTGAAACGAAGACATAAAAGACTGCGGAGAAAATATGTGCATGGATATACATTGTTACATTTGTCATTTTTCAAAAAATGCTCCATTCACAGACAGGAATTTACAGTGCCCGACCAATTGGAGAACATTTTATGAGTATCCAACTAAAAACTTTACGTAGTCGGGCAAGTATTTTAAATATATTGTTAGTATGATAATTTTTTTATGTTATTTTATAAAAAAAAATTCATGGGGCCAATCACTTCTCTCTTGGCCATGAATCACTGCTCCTAAATGGGGACTTGATAGGCTCAGACTCGCTTGGAGCCCTGTGCTGATGACAGGCCTGAGAACCCAAACAACAGAAGGCACATAGCCTCCCTATTAAAACAAAACCCTGTTAAAGAACTGAGTGTTGACGGTGGTGAGATGAGGAGAGGGAGAGGACGGGGGGGGGGTGAAGTGTGTGTGTGTGTGTGTGTGTGTGTGTGTGTGTGTGTGTGTGTGTGTGTGTGTGTGTGTGTGTGTGTTTTTGTGTGTTGGTTGGTTTGGGGGGGGGGGGGGGGGGGGTGGAGGGGGGGGGGGGGTGGGGTCAGGGATTCCCCAGAAGACTTTTTCATCCAGCTTCACTGATAGCGGCCAAACCAAACAGACACAGCTCACCACGGTGATGACAAAACAAACAAAAGCCAAAACCAAGCGCAGCAGCGAAAAGCCCAGGATACTAGGCCCTCGCCCGCTTGTTCAGGGAGAGCACCTTCATCCAGCCCATGTTTTCTACAGAGGAGTACAGATATAATATAATATACACACACACACACACACACACACACACACACACACACACACACACACACACACACACACACAATAAGCCCCCGAAAGCTTGTAGGTTTCTGTGGGCTCTTTCAAAGGGGAGGGAAGAGAAAAGGGGCCAACAGCCAGGAAGAGGTCGGTGTCACAGTGTGCTTCATGTGGACTCGAACTCTCAATGAACCCTAGGAACTGCCAGGGAGTAACACACCATGCAGAACTGTTACTCCCACCTCTAAAACAGCCAGGCTAGACAACAGGACAAAAAAAGGAGAGAGGAGAGAGAGAGAGAGAGAGAGAGAAAGGGAAAGCGAGAGAGAGCAAAAGTATGCGCCAACAGGCCTGAAAAGGCCCCCTGCTCTCTTGAAGACAGAGCCTGATTCAGGGCAATCTCCACAGGGCTGTGGGTCTGGCGAAGAGTGTGGGGGGGGGGGGTGATGGGCTGAGGTGGGGGTTTGGACTTCAATGAAAACATCATGCAAGGGCAGTGTAGCGCACAAGGAGAGAAAAATAAACAGTGGGGTCCAGGCCACCCATGGCATCACCTCCTCTCCACTCCAGCTTCGGCTCGAGCTGCACCACACTCACTCACTCCCTCCCTGCCTCAGTCACTCAGTCTTCGCTCCCTTCCTCACTCGTGAGATAATGAAAAAGATATCTCTCTTTATCCACCATCTATCCCCCCTTTTATTTCATGCACTAATGCCTGTGAGACACACTGTGAAACGTCTGCTGCCGTGCCGAAAGCAAAGGGGAGCGATAGCATCTCAATACTGCCGGTCTGCGAATCCAGTGCAGTTTTCTCTGCCCGACACTGCCGGCCGCCGGGGCCTGAAAGGTGAACACGAAGGCAGAAAAATACTACAGGAGTCGCTGCCCTTTGCACCACTACCACCACCGTCTTCTTCTAGCACTGTCGATTTCAAAAATGTCAAGCGGTAAAGGGGGGGGGGGGGGGGGGGGGGGGGGAGCTGGGGGGGCTGGGGTGCTAGGTGCGGAGGTGACTTAATGTCAGCCGCGTAATGTCAGCTCTTGGTGCAATTATTCCAGTGACACACGCTCTCACACCACAAGAGGGGAGACACAAGTGAAGTAAATGAGATACACACTCTGGCTTTGACAGAGACACACACACACACACACACACACACACACACACCCATACACAGGAAAACATTACGCTGCAACTGGTAACTTAGCTCAAAGCCTTCCATCACTTTCCTGCAATACCTAAAACCTTACTGCCTGCATTTCACAGCATCCGCAATTGATCAGGACCTCCTATAAAAAATACTGTGCTTTCCTCCAGCAGGGATTGGAACCAAATTAAAAGTCACGGGCAGAAGTGCATTAACGAGAAGGAGGGACAGCTTAGCTGATGAAGATGCCTAATGGTTCATGACGGAAAAGTGAAGCTACTCAGCTGGAAAAAAAACACTTATTTTTCTGCAATTCCTGACAGCCACAAAGAGCTATTCACACCTCCAAATGGCCACTGAGAACTACAACTGAGATGGTAATTCCATGGGCTGAACTAACAAAACATAGTTCAGTAACTCACTTCAGAGCATATACTCTATGACCCTTATAAAGGTGAACACAGAGTGTGTGTGTGTGTGTGTGTGTAGACCATCTTTACATTTTGACAACCAACTTTCACAGATTTTCATCAAAAAATTGCATGGCAGCTTAAAGTATTTAAATTAAGCCTCCAGCAACTTAAGACAGTATGTTAACGAAAGGTTTAACCTTTACATATGGGATCACTGAAAACGAGACAGTTTGGTTTACCAAAATACAGCCACTGAAAATGGATGAGTATGGGCTATCCACAGTGCTTGTTAAAAGCATTGCTTAATTTCAACAATGTACGGTAGCGAGAAAGGTGACAGCAAAATTATGTATCTATTAGGATGACAAAGAAATTACATTTATACGCACATGACATAAAAAAGGGAAATAACTTTTACCTGTTTTCTCCTTTATTTCGCACAAGACGTTGAAGAGTGCTGGCTTCATTCGGTGACAGTTCAATGCGTGTTTCCTAAAATAAAATAAAAGTCTATTGAACATCTCTTTCTCTACTGCAGTGAACCGTAGATCGACAGAGATACGACAGCATTTTGGGCCTACATAGATGTCTGACATGAAGCCTACGACTAACAAAAAACATATATAATGCATATGTATTATGTTCTTAAATATAAATATCTCTACGTCGAAGGGAATTTTTTTCAACAGCAAACTTCACCGAGTTGCCCAACATCAGCCTAAAACTTTCTCTGCCGTTTGACCCTTTTATTGCTTGTACATTTAAATATTTCATAAACTTTTACAATCTCGTAAAATTATTCATTGTTTGAAAAAAAAAAAGTGAAAGTCCTCTCTATGTATGTTTGTATGTTATTTAATTATTAATACAGTTATTGTTGCCATTTTTATTGTTTATGAATTTTGGATTGTCTTTAGTCTGTATTTTACAGGTTATTCATGAAGTTACATTCAGACTACAATGTGGTTTTATTTGTAAATTTGTATATTTTAAAACACAAAAGTTCGACAATGCTTTTTACACGTTGTACGGAATTTTACACGACCAAATTGACAATAAAGTAGCCTGATATCGGGTTATTTAGAGTTTAAATGTTTATTTAGTATTTTAGCTGTTAAATCGAAAGAGAGTGGTTATTGTTTTGGCCAAGCTTTAGACAATGACTTATTATGTCCGACACACTGATATATTATTCAAGCGTGCCAACATAATAATAATGAAATACTTCCTGAGCTTTGGTGTTAAAACAAAATGAATCTAGATTCCATCATGTTTAAGTCTACCGAAAATGGACGGGGACAAGTAGGCTAGTCTATGTAATAGACTATAGCTGTCACATCTGCCTATAATTATTGCAAATCCGTCTCTCTAGTGATTCTGACATCATGTTGTGACCATTTAACAAAAGAAATGCAGTTACCTGACAATTTGTGACCACTTATTTCACCAATACAGAAGACAGATCAGCATCATGCGTGGTCATGACAGAACCAGGTGACATCTTCAAATGCAGTCCTTAAGAATAATGTCTCTTTAACAAATAGCCAATAATACTGAATGTCAAAGTCACAAGTTATCAATCTGTTATTCAAATTGTTCTCACTTGACATGACAAAGTTTACATGAAAACAGTGACGGCCGAGAGTGAATGTCACTGCTATAAACTACGATCTGCTTTGTATTTTTTACTCTTTGCTGTTGTTTTTCTTGTACATTCTCTCGCGCTTAGCACGCGTAATTATATTCCTTAGACAGCTTTCGGGGAAGCTCGGGATGCTGCTGGTCTAATCAAAGAGTGTGTTCAAAAATGTCACCATCAAGGCTCCCAGTTAAAATGTAGTGTCCAACATAATTGTGTTAGAACATGCGGGACACATCTCAAGACATCTCACCTGGCCTGTGCTTCGTCCAGACTTTGATCTGTGATGGTCATAATTTGCTGTAAAATGTCTCCAATGTCTTGTTTTCTTCCGTCACCGTCGGCCCCTCCGGTGCCCTCCTGCATGTGTTGAGACAGGCCGGGGTGCCCTGTCATCCCGACTCCCGCGTGAGAGTGCATCAACCGGGTCTGCTCGTCCATGTCGTTCGAATTAATGTTGTATCTCAACGCCGCTTCGTTCGTTCGCGCGACTCTCCTGTAAACTACAAGAATACGCACGGAAATTCCTTCGATGCTATGCTGAGTCCACACCGATCCTTCCCTTGCTGGCTCCTCTTATGTTTTTTGCCGTTGCAAGAGACGTTATAGGGAAAAGGCAAACCCTCTGCCGTGCTCTCTCCCAGCTGGTCTCGAGCTAAATGTGAAACCTGATCTGAAATACTGCCTTGACCCACTGTGTCTATGCGTGGAAGAGCGGGGAGCAGAGCTGAAACTGTAAATTCGGCGCGTGCTTTCTCCCGCGTTATAACGGTGACAGGTTCCCGGTGTGCAACCGTTCCACCCAATAGACAGTGCTGCGTCGGAGGGAAGAGGGTTTCAGACCTTAGATATAGGTTATTTCGACTTGTTTCATCCCTTTGCTTTTGTTACGTCGAGCACTGGCAGCGCATAGCGAGACTATGAAGCACAAACTCCACCCACCCGACATGATTGGAAATAGAGACCATTTAGCTCCTCCTTGAAGTGCTTCACATGAAACGTCAATCATGGCACAGGGAAGGTGGGACGCAGGAACCAGCTTTAATACTGTATCCGATGTATCGTGTTGTAAGCACTTAGACACTTCGGAGTGGCATCTCAGGTGATGGATTGGAGCAGATCTCGAAGTAAGTAATTGTGGTTGAGAACAAGAGGGCTGCTCCTGTCTACTCCTCTGACACAAGCGAGACCTCCATTTTCTCCACAGAACTCCATTTAATGTTCCGGACCGTTGCCAAGAAAAAGACTTATCCTATGGTGCTGGAGCTGCTAATCAAAACAATCGACTTTCTCATTAGTTTGTTAAAATTATTACAACGATTAAGCATTTAATACGATTAACGACAGTGGATTCCACCACCTCTCAGTGACAGGGTCCTTTATAATGACACAAATTCACTCCCCAATTTAAATCAACTTCAACTTCACATTTCAAACTGTCTTCATGATATATCAAATGTGCAAAGTGCCGGAGCAGTTCATAGCCTATTCATCTTTGCATTCCAGACGGAGTCCTGTGCAGTGTATTGTTGTATTTTGGTGTACAGTGTTGTGTGTGAGTGAGTGTGTGTGGAGCTGTTGGTTTTTTTTTTCAGGTATGTTAGGGGGCCGCGCTTGACTGGGTTTTGCTGGGTGCTCCTAATGTAAGCCGGTGACCCATGGTGGGCAGTCAAGCAGCAGGGTCTGTGTGTGTGTGTCTGGCCAGGCTGAAAAGTGCCCTTCAGGCCCCGAGGAGGCCTCCACTCCGCTGCTGCTCCTGCCATGGGGAGCCACCCAGGAGCTGACGGGGGAGAGTGTGTGTGTGTGTGTGTGTGTCGGGGTGTGGTGTGTGTGTCGGGGTGGGGGGGGGGGGGTGGGGGGGGGTACTGAGTGAGTGGGGTGGAGGAGGCTACGATGGAGGAACGTCAGACTCCACAAACCCCCCTTTTTTCCAAATCCTTTAGTGCAGAATTAAACAGTGGGCAATCAGTCCCTCTGGTGTTATTTGAGGGTGGGTTATTTCTTAAAATGTTTTGCTATCTGCTGCTGCCTGGCGCTTGGAAAAAGAGAAGAGAGAGGAACTATTCAGGGAGATTCACAAGCATCTCCAACCCTCTCTCTCTCTCTCTCTCTCTCTCTTTCCTTCTCTCTCTCTCTCTCTCTCTCTCTCTCTTCACAGGGGCCAGGCTCGAAAACTGCAGGGAGTTTTGTTTCCATCACAGAGCTGAAAGTCAGTGGAAAAGAATCTCCTTTGATATTCAGTGCCAACGTTGCAGTGTGAAAATAAATAGTTTAAATAACAGTTATTTTAAGACAGTGTTTATTTTAAGTGAAGACTACTAAAGCACAGCTTGTGATATCGAACAACAAACATGTCAGTCAGGTGCCTTTGTCATGATTTGCGTTCGTCACTATCCCTAAATGAAATGGACTGCCAAACATGCATTAACACAAGAGATTACAGACTTGACAGAGGCGCATGAGAAGCAGAGTCACAGACGAGGCGGTGGCGTACTGGAATACAGACGAGACGAGGCGGTGGTGTGCTGGAATACAGCTGTTTTGCGTGGCGACTTTGAGGGGAAGAGGAAGTGACTGCAGACGCACACGCTCCCCTGGTCTCAGGTGAGCCAGAGCTCATGTCCCAGGGCTGGGGTCTTCTGCCTCGACTTTTCTTTTCTCTTTTGCCTGGGTGAAAAAGCAGCACCTATGCAAATGGCGAGCGGAATATGTATGATGTAAAACGGCGAGGAGCGAGGAGAGTGGGCCCAGCCATCTGCTAAGCGCACCAGTAATGAGAATACCTGAGGGGGTCTGTGCTGCACCAGACAACCCACCATTACCCAAACATCTGCCCGCTTCTGTTGTGGGCCAAGCCGCTCAGGAAAATCTAAATAACCTCAACCTCTGCACTTCACACATTTGCTTAAACAATGAGGGGTTTGTGGGGTAAGGCAGACGGTTTGTTGGGGTTCAGGCTTAGTTTGTCCTGTGTTTTGGTTGGTTGTGTGTTCATTGGCTTGTTTGTTTGTTTGTATTTTAATGGTGTATCAAAGTTCTCCGTGCACAATATCATGGTTTACAAGCAGCAATCAATACTACTAATGGAACTGCCCCCCTGGATTATATTAATTAAGAACATGTTAGACGCTTTATGGATCATGTTTTTTGTCATCATAATCATCCAATAATTATACAGAAGTAAACGGAAGAATAAACATAAAAAAATGACATTGAGAAAATATCCGTAATTTTTTGTTTCAAACTGTGATACAGTTCTATGCTATGTTTCTCCCATATGGATTTCAAGGCGTAGTATTTGATTCAGCATGGAAAAGCCACTCTAATGCAATTCCATGAGATATTGTCCTAGTTATTAAAAGTAACGATGGCCTTTTCTACCTACTCTGTCAAATACAACACATAGGTGGAGAGAGAGCCCAATGCCAATCCACCCCCCCCCCCCCCCCCCCCCCACCACTACCTCCATATAGAAAACAGATTTGAATATTAAAGCTGCAATCAGAGAGGAGTTCCACCCCCACAGGCTTCACTTTGCTGCAACTGAAGTTTCTTAAAGTTATTTAAGGAGACTTTTATTCTGTGTTCTTTTTATACCGTTGAGAAGTTTAAAAATGTTATGTGGAAATAATATTTATAATTATAATACTAAATTGTATAATTTAGGAAGCCTTAATTTTTTACAGTCCATTCTGTTCTCTGCGTGTAGTGTCATATGTATTCTGCTCCGGTCGCAAGGAGCCTTTTTCGGTGATTAAGTCTGTTTTTGATAACACAGCAACAGCAGAACACTGCACTGACAGCCGCTGACTTACTGCGAGAGACAGAACTGAAAAGTACTATTGCTGCATATCAATAAAGCCATGAATTAATGTAAAACCATATATCACCTTTTTCATCTGAGAAAGAGCTTAACTGTAATCACTTAAAACACCACTCTGGCGCCTGCTCAGAAACCTGCAAGCACACATGCACACAGATGTGCAAGCACACACACACACACACACACACACACACACACACATCTACACCCACTCACATTCCGATGTACACCCCCACACACACACACACACAACTGCACAAGGTGTGGGTTTCTGTGCGTGTGTGTGTATGGGGTGTGTGCCTGTTTGTGTTTGTGTGTGTCTTCGACTGTGGGTGTATGGTGTGATTTTCTTTGTGTTGGTGTATAATGTGTGTGTGTGTGTGTGTGAGTCTATGGTGTGTGTGTCTGTGCATGTGTGTGTGTGTGTGTGCTTTCTGAAGTGCCGAGGATGTTGTGAGCAGATTTGAATTGACAGTGCAGTAGCCAGTGGTGGATCAGTTGACTCTCTGTGGTGCTGAGGCGAGCGCTCCATCCCCTGCGCCTGGGGTCATTTCATGTGACAGAGAAACTATGCAGATGAAGCTGGGCTTTCTTCCTGCTACCCCACCCCCCAGGCCTCTTCGAGGAACGCCTATGCCATTGAACCCGCAACTCCAGAAGGGTTTGTTTTTGAATATAGTTTGTTCTGTTTTTTTTTTTTTTTTACCTTACCTTCGGTTCATGGTGTTCAGGATGACAAGAGACAACACATTTATTTTACTCCCGAACAGCCCCCCCCCCCCCCCCCCCCCCTCCTCCATCTTTATCTCTCTGTCTTGCTTTCATGAAATGTCAGCATAGTGTCTCTTTAACCTTCAGGTCATCGCAGCTCTTATAGACTTCCAATGAGCGGGCATGACATCATCCTCCCGATAAAAGAAGAGCTTCAGAAGGTTGCAGCAAATCCTCATCACATTCTTATTTAGCCATTTACCCATCTTATTGGCCATATGGAAGTTGATAATAAAACTGCTTCATTTTGCAGAAGAGACAATATTCCCCTGATAGGCTTTGAATAATCTGAAGGTATGTGTATTAATATTTTGCTTGCTAAACTCCACCCATCTCCATACCATCAATACAAGACACTGGTTGAAATCAATATACAAGTCATAAAGGGAACATTTCATCAATCATTGGCCTCTTTTCATTGAGCAGACATTTTTATCTGGTGGGAATTACTATGCAGTGAACACATGCATTCATTTAAAGGCTCAACCAGGAAATGGTACCCTGATGTTGACATCTGTAGAACCATGCTCTAACCAACTCACTGTATTTGTGCTGAGGGACCATTTTCTACCTAAATACAACTAAATGTGTGTGAGTGAGGATGTGTGTGTGTGTGTGTGTGTTTGTGTGTGTGTTTGTGCATGTGTGTGTGTGTGTGTGAGCGTGTGTGTGTGTGTGTGAGTGTGTGTGTGAGTGTGCGTGTGTGTCTGCATGTTTGTGTGTGTGTTTGCATTTTTGTGTGTGTGTGTACACACCACACTGTCAGCCACACGCTTATTGCTGGTTGGGGGTGAGATGGGGTGTCATAACTAGTCAATCACAGGCAGGCTGACTCCTGCTTCCTCACAGCTCTGGTCAAGGGGTGATGACTGATGCTACAAAGGCAAAAGCTCTTCTGAGATAGACAAAAACTATGGAGACCCTGATGAAAGTGTGTGTGTGTGTGTACACCGACCTCACACACATGGACGCCTCATGAGTGTGCAGAGAGAAAAAAAACATCCTCTTCCTGAACATCGCTGAAAGTGAAAGCTGTTATCTGTTAAGAAATGTTGCCAATTCCTTTTACAACCATGAAGAATATGGTTTGGGTGAACCCTCTGAAGTGACTGGTGTTACATTAATTCCCTCTGTGTTTGAGGGTTTTCTTGGAACCATGGGAATGGACAATGTTACAGAGAGAGAGAGAAAAAAAAAGTTGAATGGGGTGGGTATTTTTGTCTTTCTGATGGGTTGCAATTCATCACATTTCCGAGCAAACCTATGACAAGAAGTCACACTGTGTTCCTGTGGGGAGCGTTGCCTGGTAGTGTGGAGTGCCTCGGAGGGTTCTGTGTGTGTGTGTGTGTGTGTGTGTGTGTGTGTGTGTGTGTGTGTGTGTGCATGGGCCGCACAACCAGCGTGGCCCATAGGGGACGGGGAGGCCTGAATAGATCGATACATCACCCAGACAAAGGGGAGCAGTGTGTTTGGGCGAGGGCCCCAGAACAGCGCCGACACCCATCGCTCAGGCTCTGTCACGGGCCTGGATCACGGGCCGCCCTCATGAGGACCCAACTCGACCCAGCCCGCGGCCAAACAAGCCGCTATCTTCAGCGGGACCAGGCGGCAGGGAGACGGGAGCCGTGAGACGACCACGCCGGTCCAAGCCAACTGGACCAGCGAACAAGGGGGTAGATGTTTGTTCATGGGGTTGAATAGAGGTGTAGA
>NC_137921.1:29693882-29696382 GCF_963457725.1 Sprattus sprattus
GTTTGTGCACACTTCACGAGGGGAGGGCGTATGTGTGTGTGTGTGTGTGTGTGTGTGTGTGTGTGTGTGTGTGTGTGTGTGTGTGTGTGACTGTGTGTGTGTGTGTGTGAGTGTGTGTGTGTGTGGTAAGGAGGAGCACACCCCCTCTAATGCCTTATGGCAACTCATGTACAGCTGATAAGACAATATTTCACATGGGGTCAGGGCCAATAAAGGGCCTTTTCAGCACTATGGAGATGAATAGGGCCTGACTACCACTTTGAACATGCACACAGCAGACAGACACACACACACACACACACACACACACACACACACACACACACACACACACACACAGGGAGACGGAGAGGGAGAGAGAGAGAGAACAGTGAGTCTAACACATGTGGGCAGAGACACAGGCCGTTTCAGCCCCTCATTAATGATGGGAATTGCCGTCTGGAACAAAAGGCCGGGATATTAAAGGTGGCAAGAGGGTGGGACAAGACGGACTAATTTGCTGGACAATCTGTTTAAACTGTGACAGACACAACCAAAGAGGTTTCCGACAACACACTTACACACGGTTCAGAAAACCATAGAGGGTTCCGACAATACACTTACACACGGTTCAGAAAACATTTTCATTATGCAAGCCTGATACAATGAAGTAAGAATGACTCGGGTCATATCTGGTCAGAAATACAGCCTATTAAAAGTTTTTTTTAAACTGATCATCTCCGTTATTGCAAGTTATACCACAGCCTGGTTGAATTCCCTACAGTGACGCGTTCTTTAAGGAAGTCAATTGACCTTTGATATTTTCACGCCTATGAAGAAGTCCTGTTTTTTTGTATTGTTTTATTAATTTGCTCTATGTCGATGCAAGTTCGATGTGAAGCAAATATGAACTGTCATGTGATCAGTGGACCAATAGAAGTACAGAGGCTAACTACATGTTCCATAAGTCTGAAATAGCTTTTAGGGCTGTCACACTACGTTAGGGTAGTACAGTCACACTACGTTAGAGTAATACAGTCGCACTATGTTAGGGTAGTACGGTCACACTACATTAGGGTAGTACTGTCACAATAAGTCGATGTAGTACCGTCACACTACGTAAGGGTAAGGGTAGTACCGTCACACTATGTAAGGGCTTAGGACTGCGGTGGTTTTCCCTAGCTAAGGCTTAACAGAATGCTGGGATATTCTAGCCTGACAACGAGAGGTATGGAACTAATGACTGGGCTTTGGCTATAGCAACCATCTTTCTAGAACTAGCGATGGCGGTTTATCCTGTTAGTTAAGAAAAGACTCAATGTGTGGCGGAAAGAAGTAGTTCTACAAACATTTCAGTTTTAGCGATAGAAACGTGGAAATTGTAATAAATTAACATAACGCAAGTGGCAACTGTGATATAAGTGGGATAATGGACTTCACTGTGTTCAGGTAGCAGAAAACTGTGCTTCTGGTGGCAGCCGCATTACGACCTCAAACATGCATTATTTTCCTCTTGTCGTCCATTATCCCTCACATAAACCGGCAGCGGAAGACATAACCTGTGTTGTGCTACAAGGAAATTCCATGGACGCAAAAACAAAGTATTGAGGCGTATTGATAGTAAACACGCAGTAAACACTATCATACTAAAACCGTGTTGAGGCAGAAGGTGGTTATAGTGTTCTCCCCTCCGCCCGGCGAGGCGTGTGAAGTAGGCTGGTGCAGAAACGGTTAAGGCCATAAAGAGACGTAGCTCAGCCCTGACCCCTCGCCTGGGCGAGGTATCTCCCCTGTGCAGGATTCTTATTCAACTCCAAACTGACAGTGTTTTTAATCTTTTCTTTGCCTCTCTCCTGGAGATTGGGGAAACAAAAATCAATACGGGCTGGCAGGCGATCTAGAGGGCTGTGAATTACTGGCGAGCCATCCGGCCCTGTGCCTGAGCGCCCGGCGGCCTTGAGCAGGGGACCATGGGAGTAGCGTCGGAGGCTAGGGGAGGTCAGAGGTGCAGGCCAGGACCGGAGTGGGCAAAGTGAGGTATTTACTGCTAGGCTCACTAAAATGAGAAATAACTCCTGCGCGGTGGCAGGGGAGCCTGGAATCTTACCCCCTACCCCCCCCCCCCCCCCCCCCACCCCTCTACATACACCCCTGTCTCTCTCTCTTTCTCTCTCTCTTTCTCTCTCTCTCTTTCTCCCGCGTTTTTTTTTTTCTTCTTTTTTTTTGGACAGTTCTGGCCTCTCCTCTCTCCTCGCTCCTCTCTCCTCTCTCTCTCTCGCTCCTCTTGCACAGGGCGTTCTGCAGGGGCTCCTGGAGGTGATAAATTGGGCCGGGGACGGCCATCATGCCGGTCTGCGCCACAAATCTTGGCACAGAACATATCGACACCCCGGTCTGTCATTACCCGTTAATCACGCAGCCCCAGGGCTGACGTACATTTCAATCCCCCCCCCCCCACCCTCCACTACCTACCCCCAACCCACCCCCCACGCACCGACCACTAGCCTGACAACACCAACCC
>NC_137921.1:29701382-29706382 GCF_963457725.1 Sprattus sprattus
GGGCAGCGCTCAAGGCCGTTAGCCTTCTGAGACCTGTCCCTAGCAACGGTCAAAAAGAATCACTTAAGAACTGACCCCAGTCACAATATCTATTATTGTGCTCACTCTATGTAGTCTAGTAACATTAAGTGACACATTAAGTGTGAGACATTGAATATAAAAATAAAAACTGACAAATTAAATACTGCCTGGAACACTTTTCATCATTTAGAGACCACGTATTGGAGGATTTGTCACATTTTCTAAATTTATATGGATATTTCCTGGCCTTGAACTGTGCAATTCTTAAGACATGCAGTTGTAGTACATGGTAAGGGTATCTTGAATATCAGTAGTAGTTCAGCATGAAAATGGAGAACAATCAACATTCATGTACTGCAGATGTAATACACCTCATCCTGCAACACTGTACTGTCCCTGGTCCACCATCTCAAGCGATCTGAAACCATAAATCAGAGATACATTTTTTTTTAAAAGGTGTAGGTGTATTAGTAATAAAAACTGACACCAATCAAACCAAGGGCGTGATTGTTGTCTATCCACCTCTCTAGACTGTCTAAAAAAAAAAATGGAGGCAACGTGCACAACAGAAACCTGAGAGAGCCCCAAAATCATCAAAGCGTGTCATCACTACAGATGAAACATAGTCTCGCCCGCCAGGGCCACAAATACATCTCACCTCATCCAAAAGCCCCAAACCTCACGACTACACACCCACCCACACACACACACACCCACTCCTCCGACAACAAGTCTGAACCTCAGCTTGACCCACCACTCCCCCGCGGCCTACATGAGAATTCTCACTGCACTCTGGGACTCGACACCTCCAGATAGCTGCTAGGCTGAATTACACTCGGCCTGCCACACACCCCGCTCTCCGCGTCCCTATGGCAACAACCACCAGAGGGATACAGACCAGCAACACCAACAACCACCATGGCTAACTTTCACCGCTTCTTTAGGCTTTTCCCCCCCAGCAAACCAGAGAGGTGAGGATAGCTGTTCTTCTAACTGCTGCGATAATTGCGCTGATTGTTTGTGGGCTCGTAACAAACCTAGACTCCGATAGCGATCCTCTCCCCTGCTCTCCTCTCCTCTCCTCTCCTCCCCTTTTCTCTCCTCTGCTCTGCTCTGTTCGGCTCGGTGCACGGCTCCGCACTCATTTGCATGCACACATTTGGGTGTTTTCCGCGAGCCCGCCACGGCAATTAGTGCAGGATTAATTGGCGTCTTTATCTCATTAGGGCCAATCAGATCGCGGTATGATGAGCTTTCTGAGCTCTCTCCCCGTTTGTTTAAGCCGATTGCAGTAATTGCCGTCATTATTATGGGCTCTTTAGCGTCACGCGCCAGGCCCATAAAGACCAACCATGTGTCACAGAGCGGGGTTTAGTTAACCCCTGGAAGAGGCCTCATGCATGCCGGTGATTAGCCCTCGTATAAACCCATTAACACATCCACACACACACACAAACACACACACATACACATACACCCCAGACCCCCCTCTTGGCCAACAAACACCTCCGCCTCCATGTTTCTCAATCATTACAAGCCCACCTCCCAAACAACAAACTTTTACAAGCCCCCGGGTGGAGAGGTCTGCTTGATAAGCCAATGGCTGCTCAGCTGGCCTGGTTCACAGCCGTTTATTTTTGATTTTTATAGAAACCCCTGGGGCCTCCTTTGTCTAGCGGGGGAGAAGGTAGACTTTAACTATGGCACAGACACACACACTCACACACACTTAACTATCGCACAGACACACACACTCACCCCAAACGAGTCTCTGAGTAAATAATAGTTTGGGAAGGAATCGTGGTTATTAAAGTCAGTTTGAGAGTCTGATAAAACACAACGAACCCACACAGGCCCAGAGTGGGAGAGAAATAATATCAAGAAACTGTGTAGCTGGATACATTATCACCTATTAGGCATACAAATAAAGTCAAACAGGATTTTCAAACTGTTTACACAATTACTTAAGGGTCAAACCATTAATGTTTTACATGTTATGGCTACCTTTAACCCTTTCAGTGCACGCATTTGCCAAGTTTTCTCTCAAATGTTTTGGGCCAATTATCTGTCTCTTATGGACGGTACTTAACGAGGCGCCCCGCCTCTAGATAAGCACGGCGTCTCTCCCTCAGTACCTATTAAAGGCGCTACAGCTCACGGGGGAACACAAGTGCAGATACGGAGATACACACGGCATGGAAACAGTAAGCTATTGATCCTGGGGTGGACAAACTTCACACTTGCCAGTAAGTTCCCCAAAGGGGGCCATCAAGTTTTATGTGCTCGTAACTACCTCACCCCTCTAAATTTTAACAACTGAACGACCCTCCTGAATGGCCAAGTACTTTTGTTGCCCTCTTGCCTGTGTGAGTGCTAAAGCGGGCCCATCTTCATGGCGTTATAATATTATAACGGAATAATCCGGGCCCGTAAAACACAGACTCAAGCCTGGTTCCCCTGCTGACGCCCTGGCCTCTGTGAGGTTTACAAAGCCAATATTCTGTCTGCCGAACAGCCGATAAAAGTCCTTTAGGAACCTCAAAAACATATGGACGCAGAGACCGACCAATGAGCAAGGGACCGTGCTCACGCCAAGGCCAGCACTGTAGGAAGCCTTTGGACGTGGAGCCTTCCTCTCGGCTCTTACTAACCTCGATCTACACAGCTAAATCACAGCGAACACCCTCAGCCCGGTGCTGGAACGCTCAGGATCTTAAGGGAGTATAATTTCCGATCTCATCCAACAAAGTTTTTCTGTTGTAATTTCTCCTGGCAGTTATGTTTTTTTCCCTTTCTTTTTGAACTTGATTTATTGAGTAGAAGCCAAGTCTGCTTGAGTTCAAATAATTAAAGAAAAGGATTGCGAGGGTAGGCGTCTTTCTTTGCCTTTGTGTGACCTTGGGCTGTCAGCCAGTCTATTCTTATTGTACATGAATGGTGTAAACGCTTGGATCTGACCAAAAGTCACAATAACTGTTGCTAGGCTACATTACAGCTGGCTAAGCCTCTGAGATTTTGGAGAAGGATAAAGCACTCTTAAGACCGTTATTCACACGTCTGTGTTGGTTGGCCTTGGTACACTGCTGCCCATCAAACTCCAACCATGCAGTGTGTCTAACAAAACATAGCTTTGATTTCTTCCTGAGCGCTCAGAAACACAATGACCCATTCATTTCAGCAATCACCGCTCCAGTTATTCAACGTGAAATATGAAACACTGCTACACTCGTAGGGAAACATCTACAGCATGCCTCAAGCCACAACATTTAGATTGCAGCCCGACAACTACATCTCACGCTCTGAGATGTGTGTTTAAATGACAATAAATGTCTGCATTTCCCCTAATTCACAGCTCTAAAATGCGTTCCTGGAGTAAACGCTTGATCAAAGACCCCCTGCAGTGGTCACTGTTTCCATTTTATTAATCGTAGACGTCGGCGGAGCGGGTTTCTTTGACACCGGTGATGTGAAAAAGGCTGCCTGCCTAAACTCTGAGACATGAAGACACACAGGTTGGGGGGGGGGGGGGGGGTGGTTGGGGGACGGGGGCGTGGAGGTTTATGTAACCCTGACAAAAAGCAAAATGTCAATTGTCAGAATTAGACAACCGCGAGCATGAGCAGTGCCCCTGACAGCCGAAACCTGCGTGACAGCCGACACCAGTCTATCCTCATCGCTTCGGCTCATGGTGGCAGCGCCAAAACAAAGGTTTGATTCCCCTCACGGTGCTGCGAGCAGCTCCAAACCTGACACATGATAAAGTTGCAAGATTCAAGGAAAACCCCATCGCCATCATTGCCAGGACGCGCTCTTCTTCAAACGGAAGCCAAGGAGTGCTGTAGTGGCAGTTTAACGACTCGCGGCAGGACTGCAGTGAGCATGTCACTTCAACAGAAACACATACATAGGCTACAATGTTTCGCTGACATAGAAGAGAAGAATTGTCAACATTACTGTTATTTAAATGTACAGTGAAATGAAAAATTCCTTGAAATATAAAAGGAGAGTAAGAGAGAGACAGACATACAGATAGATAGTTGAGAAGGAAGAGAGAGATAGATAGATAGATAGATAGATAGATAGATAGATAGATAGATAGATAGAGAGGGATAGAGAAATAGTGAGAGTCCATTTCAGAACTGCTGGGGTTTGAAAGTTTAATGAGCTTCTAATATTGATCTCTTGGTGTAGTCTGATTTAATAATTCTGTTTACAGAACATCACACTATTTTAATAAATATTTTTTTTTCTCTTTGTGGGTCTATGTCCCACGCAGTGCTTCATGGTGCAAGCCGTTTCTCATTCAGCATAAATTCTGCAACAGAAAGCCCAGCAGTGGATCCTACTCATCTTTAACGCGTCTTTTTTCCGTGGGCGTGAGATGGAATCTTTGCAGCCGATCTGAGAGTCTGGGTGCTTTGTAGAAAACTGCCAGAATCATCGGTCCCATTAAACCTAGTGTACCACTAGGCATGCACTCACAAATTCTGTCACACAGTCTTTCTTTCAGTTTTCTCTTGCACGCTTTCTCATGAATACATGCACACACACACACACACACACACACACACACACACACACACACACACACACACACACACACACACACAGACACACACACACACACACATACATGTGCTCACAGACACACACACACACACACAAACTCAAAGCCAAACACTGGCTACCCCATGTTGGGTGTTTATGTGGTAGAAATATTAAAACTTGCACCCAGTTGAACCATTGGGCTAGCCTTTGAGAAAAGAGGCGAATAAAGAGTTGGTGTGTGTTTGTGTGTGTGTGGGGGGGTGGGGGGGGGGGGGGTTGGGGGGTGGGGGGTGGGTGAGGGTGGTGTGATAGAGCATGTACAGAAAGAGAGAGAAAGAGCAAGGGGGAGAGCTCGCAAGGAGAATGTTAAAATTCAAGAGGCAGCCTTTGCACTGCAGAGTCTTTGAAGTCATCTCTCTAGCTAGCGCAAG
>NC_137921.1:29708882-29721382 GCF_963457725.1 Sprattus sprattus
CAGTGTGAGCTGTGCGGCTCTGCAGCTGCCTCTTCTCTCGGCTGTGTTGCCTGGGTGTCATGCTCCGCTCGCTCCGAACATCTGGGGCAGCATCTCCCCGCGTCTCTAATTGATGTTGAAATGTAACATTTGAAGCAGTACAATATGTCATGTTTTCACCGGCTTTCAACTCGACACCGGGGTCGCCACGCAGCAGTCCCAGGGAGCGCCTGCCGCTGGGGTGGTATCTGGGACGGATCGGTCCCAAACCTGGCTGGGACCTGGTGAACGACAGTGACGGAGTGTTTCGGCAGACTGACTGACACACTGGCAGACATGATATGATCACAGAATGGCTGCCACAGTCCGCAACTCTCACCCCGAATGCACTCCCTAAAACACTTACACACACACACACACACACACACACAGACGCACGCATGCGCGCACACACACACATGCGCACACACACACACACACACACACACACACACACACGCACACACACACACACACACACACACATACACACACACACACACACACACACACACACACACACACACACACACACACACACACAAACACACACACACAGACACACACACGTACACACACAGAATAGTGTCAGTGCAGAGTACATCCACATATAATGCTGCTGCCATGGTGACAGCTAGCATAACAAATTTCTCTCTGCCGAGGGCACAAAATAGATGCTCCAAAAATCCAATTTTTTGACCCAGAAGGGTCCAGCCTAACCCCTGGAGAAGTAACCCCTCTGTATAGTAAGAGTCGATCCCAATAGCGCCCGACTTTAAAGGGACCTAACTGAGATCAGGGACACGTCTATTCCACTCTGATACTGTGTGCATGTGGATGTACACACACACACACACACTCACACACACATAAACACAAACACACACACACACACACACACACGTAAACGCACATAAAGATAAACACATAGACACACACAAAACACACTCTGTTTCAGTCATGTATTTTATTCAGTCACTGAAAAGACTTCACATATAGGTGGTTTCTGTAAAGGAAATTTGGAAACAAAAAACCTACAAATTATTCTGATTATTCTGATCTACTGTATGTAAATATATACGTATATGTAGGGTATGATTTTGTTATCCAGTCACTTTGAATTTTACTCAACTCCTGTGGCTTAAAGGCACAATATGCAACAATTATGCTTCAGGATTAGGGTTAGGATAAGCAGTTTAAAATAACAGCTTAAAAAAAATTGGGACGCTACAATGACTTTTAATATGGAGAATTGCGTCCGTGCCAATGGCATAGCAGGGTCGATAGGCATATAACTGCCTTCTGTAATTTTGTCTGCCGATGCCCGCTGACCTGACTTTGATTACCTTCTGCCGATCTAGTAAGTAGCTTATTTGCCGTCTTGCTTAGTCTTGTGTTGCACATGATTGATGTTTGACTGTGTAAGGACAGTCGTTGAGTAATTAGTTTGTCATAATGTCAAAGTCAGCACATTTCAAGAGATGTCGTTAGTTTTAGCTGCTAGCATACCTTTAGCGAATAGCTATTAATCCTTAATGCACCTTTAAAGTCTTTTAAGGTACATTAGGTAGTTTAGTGAAAAGCCGCACACACAGTGATTATATCTTAGTACTAAGTCTGCAAGCACTTTTGTTTTGACAGTAAAACTGCATACATCACCTTTAAGCACTTCTTCAGTGTGGGAAAGAAGAAGAAAAAATCGGCAGCTTCAGATATCCTTTTCACCCCTTCATACGGCATTTATTTAATTTATTATTTATTTAATTCAGTCTTGAGAAAATTGCCTGAATTATTCCTCTTGATGTGTTTCTAGACTCTAGAGATTCTATCTGACCTTAAGGCCTCTGCTCAGACTTTTCAGCTTGTAAAATATTTGAATATTCTCCAAAAGTACAACCTGACTTTGCAAACAATGAATGTAATCTGTCTTATGATATAGGCAAGTCAAACTTTCTGATGGTGACAATATGAGCTTGATCTTCCAAACAAACTTGATCAGCGACAGCTTGGCAGCCACAACGAAAGGTACGGCACATTTCACCATCTCCACGTGCCTCTCCAACAGATGGATCAAAGATGTGCGCGCAACGAAAAATCTGGAGATCTTAATAATTCAACAACTTCTCCTCTGACATCGACTGCAGTTCGGCTTGCGATGGAAACGGGGCACAGATGGAAAGACAGACGCTCCTCACGCAGAAAAACGCTAAACTAACAGGAGAAGTCCCCGAAGAGTGCAGAGAAGAAGCGAGATAGGTAAGGACGGACAGAATGCAGCCCCAAGCCCCCTGAGGCTCCCTGTAACACTCCTTCGCCATGCGCGCCTGTGAGTGTGTGTGTGTGTGTGTGTGTGTGTGTGTGAGAGAGAGAGGTAGTGTGCAGCTGTGAACAGCTTGATGCCGCCTACCACATGCTGCAGGAAAGATGTCCTCCTGTTCCAATACTTTTAATTTGAGCTGAAGGCGGCGGCCGGACCCAGAAGTCTGCCACGCTGCGCGACATGCATGACAGACCAAAACTTCATGGCAAAAAGTTTGAACGTGATACGTGTCAGCACCTCACATTCTCACCATAAGTGCAAAACGAAAAGAAGAGCGTTTACTGTGGGTCACACACACACACACACACACACACACACACACACACACACACACACACACACACACACACACACACACACACACAGTTCCTTTAAAGATACTGACACTTAACCTTAAAGACATTAACACACAGGTGATGAGTTCTGTCTCAAAGACGATGATGAACAAGGGCCTATTTTATTTCACAGTGCTGGGTAAAAATAGCAGAATGAAAACAGCGTTGACTCTCAGCTACTGTACGTCCGCGGTGAGCTGACTGGTAGCCTGGCAGGATTCCGTCATGGTTGGCATGAAGCTCTCCAATGGGTTGGCAGGCCTCTGGCACTGAATGACTCACACGTACACACATGCACTTCATAAAGATAACTTCCAGTTCAGCAAGTTACTGTAGGTGGGGATGCATGCTCTTTCCTTCCACCTCAGTCTCCACCTCACTCTTTCTCTCTTTCTCTCTATCTCCCTCTCTCTCTCTTTCTCTCTCTCTCTTTCTCACTCATTCGCTCTCTCACTCTTTCACTGTTCCTGTCTGTGTGTCATGGACTCCCCTCAGGCACTCGTACTTGTTAGTGTCTAGCGATGGAGGTGGTGGTGGTGTGGCAGAAAGGCATGGTCTCATTACCCTCACACAAACACACACACACACACACACACACACACACACACACACACACACACACACACACACACACACACACACACACACACACACACACACACACATTTACACACACACACACACACACATATATTCACACATTTACACACACACACACATCCACACACACACATCCACACACACACTCTCTCTCTCACTTACACACATGCACACACACACACACGCTCACACACCCTGCAGCCAGGGATGTGGGGTGGCTGCTGGAGCCTGATTCGTTGTGATGGTGTGCGCATAACGAGGCTCCCTGGTGTTACTCCTGACCCCCCTGTAGACCCCCCGGGGGTCCCGCCGCGGACGCAGTCGCCGTGGTAACCCAGCCACCGTTCTGACTGAGGGAGCACACACCCAGCCCCCACCCTTTCACCCCCCCCCTCCCCCACAGACACACACTTCTTGCAATCAGCAGAGGTGGGGGGAACGGGGGGGGGGCGCAGGGAGTTAGGCCCTATCCCTCTACACACACACACATTCACTCACACTCACACTCACACACACACACAAACACACACACACACTCACACACACAAACACACACACACACACTCACACACAAAAACACACACACACACACTCACACACACACCAACACTCACTCACTCAAACACACACACACGCACACACAAACACACACACACTCACACACACACACACACACACACACACACACACACACACACACACACACACACACACACACACACATACACACACACACACACACACTTGCTCATTATGGGTCCAGACTGGGAAAAGGGACGCCTCCCACTGTGAGGGCTTCAGCTAAAGCAGCTCCTTTCCTGCGGACTGCAGACAGCACAGCAGAGGGCTGGTCAGTGGGGACAGATATTTGGACTCAAACAAGCCTCCCCGTGTCATCACCAGCGGA
The DNA here is from genome assembly GCF_963457725.1 of Sprattus sprattus. Lineage (NCBI taxonomy): Eukaryota > Metazoa > Chordata > Actinopteri > Clupeiformes > Clupeidae > Sprattus > Sprattus sprattus. Next base: position 29,713,063 of record NC_137921.1, read on the forward strand.
ATGAGCGGCTGCGCCCCCCGTGTGTGTGTGAGTGTGTGTGTGTGCCTTTGAAGGGACTTTCAGCAGTTCGGCAGGCAGTTACTCAATTGGACGGGCCAGGATGCCATACGCTCAAGTCCAATTGCCAAAGCAAACAGCATTCAAGTCTCTACATACCATGCCATGTCAGGAGAAGGGTGCCGGCCTCTGGCATATCTCAAGGCCTCTATCTAGTGGTTGGTTTCCTTTAAACAATTAAGAGGTCCACCTAGTCCGAATGCTCATGATTAGGCCACAACTGACATGCATTAGAATCATTACTCCAAATGGGACGGGGGATTTATAAGATGGATGGTGTGTGTCCAAACCATTTACAGGGGGGGATGCCATTCCCCCCCCCCCACACCCACACCCAACCCTGAGCGTGACCCACACACACACACACACACATACACACACACACACACACACACACACACACACAGACACACACACACATAGACATGTATAGGTAGACGCCGCCTCCACTGCTTCAGCCCGTTGCCTCGGCGAAACGCGTCGCCGCCATATTGTTACAGGAACTCTCTGACGCCAGAGGTCTGTCAAACGTGTCAAACAACCGCAAGTTGCCAGGAGCTGCGGTTTATCTGGATGCAAATCACGATAACCTTTTACATTTCGCAACCAATTTCATGGAGTATTCAAGGGTTTGTGCTCTACGTGAAGTGTGTGAAAAAGATTTGCCTCTACATTACTTTGAATCTCGCTAGTTAAATCGCCAGTCATTCATGTGCATGGGTCTATGATAAATGCGCACCTTTCTTGCACAGCTCGTGCACTTTGAAAATACTGAGAAGCTCTATAAACTATCGAAATAGTGCTTCTTTAGTTACTACGTATTGACCATCATTAAGAGAAAGAGCATACATTAAACAGTGAAATACTGGCAGTCAGTGTGTTTTTCATAGTTTAATAGTTCCTTTTCAAGTATGTGCATTAAGAAATGAATGACTGTGCATTAAGAAATTAATGACTCAGTATAATGTGCAATGGAATAACATATATATGATATATATAATATGTGATACAATATATTATAATATATTTCAAGTATAGGTATATATTCATATTCCACAAAATCAGGCTGCACCACATTGCAAAACTGAGCACGCTGCAATTACAGACTGGCAACAGTCGAAAAAAGCTCAGCAAGACGATACTTTTTAAAGGGTTCTAGCCTAGATTAAATTATTATATTATATCATATATTGTGTGAAATTCTATATTGTGTCAATTGCACTGCATAGATCTGAAAATGTTATGAGCATGATTGTATATGTCAAATTGTACAAATGTACAAATATATATATATATATATATTATATAATATGAATATATACCTATACTTAAAATATATTACATTATATTATATTGTATCACATATTATATATATCATATGTTATTCCATTGCACATTATACTGAGTCATTATATTATATTGTATTATATATATGCTATGTTATTTATATTACAGTTCAACTATTGAGATGTGTATGTATATATTGAGATGTGTATATTTTTACTGCTATAGAAATATATAGCTTTTTTTGTAATGTTGATTTGTGAAATAACTGTGTATTGCCAATTGCACTGTTCAAGGTTTCTTAATGCACATACTTGAAAAGGAACTATTAAACTATGAAAAACACACTGACTGCCAGTTTCTCACTATTTGATGTATGCTCTTTCTCTTAATGATGGTCAATACGTAGTAACTAAAGAAGCACTATTTCGATAGTTTATAGATCTTCTCAGTATTTTCAAAGTGCACGAGCTGTGCAAGAAAGGTGCGCGTTTATCATAGACCCATGCACATGAATGACTTGCGATTTAACTAGCGAGATTCAAAGTAATGTAGAGGCAAATCTTTTTCACACACTTCACGTAGAGCATAAACCCTTGAATACTCCATGAAATCGGTTGCGAAATGTAAACCGCAGCTCCTGGCAACTTGCGGTTGTTTGACACGTTTGACAGACCTCTGACGTCAGAGAGCTCCTGTAACAATATGGCGGCGACGCGTTTCGCCGAGAAGCAGTGGAGGCGGCGTCTACCTATACATGTCTATGCACACACACACACGCACGCACGCACGCACGCACGCACGCACGCACGCACGCACACACACACACACACACACACACACGCGCACGCACGCACACACACACACACGCGCGCGCGCACACACACGCACATATTCACATGGGTCCTATTTTAGCCCTGCCCTGTGTCCTGGATGGTGGTTCACTTGTGTTCATGCAGCCCAACTGGTGCAGCAACTGGTGCTAATAGACCCAAGGTCATGGGCAGGATACACAGGGTGCACATATTCTGATACAGGGGGAAAAGTACAAACATTATTTTATATCTATAAAAATAACATTTATAATTATTCTATATGATATTATATACATTAATACAATAATTATATATTATAATAATGATATGATAATATAATTAAAATGAATAATATATTATAATATATATATATATGTGTGTGTGTATACAGCCGCAGAAAAAATTAAGAGACCACTTCAAAATTATCAGTTTCTCTGGTTTTACTATTTATTGGTATGTGTTAAAGTAAAATGTACTTTTTTGTTTTATTGTATAACCTACTGGCAACATTCCTACCAAATTTCAAATAAAAATATTGTCATTTAGATCATTTATTTGCAGAAAAATGACAATTGGTCAAAATAGCAAAAAAGATGCAGTGTCTTCAGATCTCGAATAATGCAAAGAAAACAAGCTCATATTCATTTTTAAACTACACAATACTAATGCTTACACTTAGGAAGAGTTCAGAAATCAATATTTGGTGGAATAACCTTGATTTAAAATCACAACTTTCATGTGTCTTGGCATGCTCTCCACCAGTCTTTCACATTGCCGTTGGGTGACTTTATGCTACTCCTGGCGCAAGAATTCAAGCAGCTCGGCTTCTTTTCATGGCTTGTGACCATCCATCTTCCTCTTGATCACATTTCAGAGGTTTTTTATGGGATTCAGGTCTCGAAATTGGGCTGGCCATGACAGGGTCCTGATCTGGTGGTACTCCATCCACACCTTTACTGGCCTGGCTGTGTGGCATGGAGCATTGCCCTGCTGGAAAAAACACTTCTCAGAGTTGGGGAACATTGTCAGAGCTAAAGGAAGCAAGTTTTTCTTCCGGGACAACGTTGTACTTTGCCTGGCTGAGGTTTGTAAAAGACCATAAGGATTGAAAAAAGCGGACTGGAGGGTCTTCTAGTTCGTCTTCTCTGATGAGTCCAATTTTCAGCTTTGCCCAACACATGGTCGTCTGATGGTTAGACGGAGACCTGGAGAGGCCTACAAGCCAGAGAGTCTTGCACCTACTGTGAAATCGGACTCATCAGAGAAGACGAACTTAGAAGAACATCCAGTCCGCTTTTTCAATCCTTATGGTCTTTTACAAACCTTAGCCAGGCAAAGTACCAACGTTGTCCCGGAAGAAAAACTTGCTTCCTTTTGCTCTGACAATGTTCCCCAACTCTGAGAAGTGTTTTTTCCAGCAGGGCAATGCTCCATGCCACACAGCCAGGCCAGTAAAGGTGTGGATGGAGTACCACCAGATCAGGACCCTGTCATGGCCAGCCCAATTTTCGAGACCTGAATCCCATAAAAAACCTCTGAAATGTGATCAAGAGGAAGATGGATGGTCACAAGCCATGAAAAGAAGCCGAGCTGCTTGAATTCTTGCGCCAGGAGTAGCATAAAGTCACCCAACGGCAATGTGAAAGACTGGTGGAGAGCATGCCAAGACACATGAAAGTTGTGATTTTAAATCAAGGTTATTCCACCAAATATTGATATCTGAACTCTTCCTAAGTGTAAGCATTAGTATTGTGTAGTTTAAAAATGAATATGAGCTTGTTTTCTTTGCATTATTCGAGATCTGAAGACACTGCATCATTTTTGCTATTTTGACCAATTGTCATTTTTCTGCAAATAAATGATCTAAATGACAATATTTTTATTTGAAATTTGGTAGGAATGTTGCCAGTAGGTTATAGAATAAAACTAAAATGTACATTTTACTTTAACACATACCAATAAATAGTAAAACCAGAGAAACTGATAATTTTGAAGTGGTCTCTTAATTTTTTCCGCGGCTGTATATACAAAACTCTGAATATATATATACAAAAGTCTGAATATTAGGGCTGTCAGCGTTAACGCGTTAATCTATGAGATTAATGTGACCGCGATTAAAGCGTTAAGATATTTTAACGCCGTTAACGCAACTTTGTTTACTTCCGGTGTGCGGAATTAATTTAACACGTCAAAGAGGAGTTTTATTTTGACACACGCACACTGTACCCTGGATGGTCTGAGTTCGTGCCCCCTTCCTTCTCCCACTCTAACGTTAATCTTCTCCCTGTCACCTCTTCTTTGCCTGTTTCAAATCTTTTATGGAAGAGGTTTGCTATCTATTTTCAACCCTGACATGCTAGTTCTCGCTATCATTTATGCTAACATGTTAGCTGGGCTAACTAGCTACCTGTGTGGGGCATGACCGTGTTTCTAGCATTCTCTGGAGGGGGGAGGTTGGAAAACTCAGAAGCCAGAGCCGAACAGCTAATTCATTTTGGTGTCGTTGGTGTTTTACAGAAGTCACAACAAAGAACAACCGGCCATTAATGTTTTGTCCGAACCAGAGTCTGAAGCAGTCAATGTCACAACTGTTCAAAACTAATCACATATTTACGTACGTTTTTTATGAATAGCCTGCCTTTATTGAATTCGGACAGCAACAGATAAATGCACTTGTTCACACAAACAAGCACAAGAGCATGAAATCAAATTATTCACATTGCAAGAACGGAATGAAATAGCCTACACATTACACACGACCGGCATCTGCCAAGCCTTCACTCACGTTGTATGCTACACCGGAGGAGGCACAACAAACAAGAAGATCTTTTTCTTTCTTGCGGCAACGATTGTTATAAAACTACCATCATAGTCCAACCATCGAAGTCTAATCCATGTTGTTGTGGAGAACAGCCTCATTAGAATCTGCATCGACAACGTAGCAGAAATATCTTTACAGTAGATTTCCCTTCGTTTATCCCTCTCCTGATGACATTTTCTTTTAAACTTCCCATGATGCTTTGCCGATAGTAATCGCGTTGTCACAAAAGTTTTTTCAACATTGTCTAAAATACACGCTGTCTGGAGTGATTACTAGTTTAAAAATAATAATAATAATAATTTAATCGCGATTAATCTAGATTAATGAATTTCAAAATGTGAGATTAATTAGTTAATTTTTTTTAATCTAGTGACAGCCCTACTGAATATATATACAAAAGTCTGAATATATATACAAAACTCTGAATATATATACAAAACTCTGAATATACAAAACGAAGTCTGAATATATATACAAAATGAAGTCTGAATATATAGACAAAACGAAGTCTGAATATATATACAAAACTCTGAACTCTGAAGCGCTCAATCCGTCTTTGTCCGCCATATTGGATTGAGCACTTCCTTAATCAATGGTACCAAAATGTTTGTAATTACGTATTTTCTGCTTCATGAAATACTGTTTTTCTGTTGTATTGTTCAATTTTGACATTGATTTCTCACTAGAAATGCAATAATAACACGTTTATTTTGCACCGTTTGACTTCACGAAGGATATTTTTAGAGGCAATTTCTCCATTGACTTGACTGGGGTCTTGTCAAAACCTTCGTAATTCCTTCTTTTCTGCTTCATGAAATACTGTTTTTCTGTTATATGGCTATAATTAACCAATGATTTCTCGCAAAAAATGCAATAATAACACGTTCATTTTGCATCGTTTGACTTAACGAAGGACATTTTTACGTTTAAATGAGATACATTGTTTCGTCTCGTCACATGATCAAATAGAGACTTGACATTGGACAAAAAATGATTACCCAGAAATCCTCATTGCATATACCAATGAATATAAGACATTATTCATTGAATTGAATAGTTTTTTTTAATAGTTTCCATACTAGTTTATGTAGGATAAGCATAAGGATAAGTGTTATAGATTGCTACTGACTATTTCCCTTCTACAAAATAATACATACCATGACCTAGATAGGTTGGCCATTCTAAGGGTACATATAGCATAAGGTACTACTGCACTATTCATATAGTCATTGTTCACAAGTGTGTTTCAAGAAAGCAGTTTCCACCAAATTAGTCGCTTACACATCATTTTGTGAAACACCCGACGAGGCAAAATCCTGGACGATTTGGGAATCCCTGCCGGAGGCATTTTTTAGGTCTGAAAAAGAGGACATGTCTGAAAAAGAGCACGTCTGGTCACCCTACCATATAACAGAAAAACAGTATTTCATGAAGCAGAAAACAAGGAATTATGAAGGTTTTTACGAGACCCCAGTCAAGTCAATGGGGAACTTGCCTCTAAAAATATCCTTCGTGAAGTCAGACGGTGTAAAATAAACGTGTTATTATTGCATTTCTAGTGAGAAATCAATGTCAAAATTGAACAATACAACAGAAAAACAGTATTTCATGAAGCAGAAAATACGTAATTACAAACATTTTGGTGCCATTGATTTAATAGGAAGCGCTCAATCCAATATGGCGGACAAAGACGGATTGAGCGCTTCAGAGTTCAGACTTTTGTATATATATTCAGACTTCGTTTTGTATATATATTCAGACTTCGTTTTGTATATATATTCAGACTTTTGTATATATATTCAGACTTTTGTATATACTAGTACAGTGCCTGTAGGGGGTAACATCTATGACGACGACTGTTCTATGACTATGACATCATTCACAAAAAAGTGTCCCGATGTATCTGTTGTAATTCGTTTGTACTTTGTTTTCTCATTATTGCAATATTATAAACCTCAGTCTGCATTTACCCTGGCTGGGAGAGGCTGTCATTCGGAAGATAGGCTACTGTGTGTGATCGCCTTTGCTCTGTGTTCATTAAACCTGTCAGAGTGTATGAATAAAAGGCTGGGTGCCAATCAAAATCACAACGCAAGAGTGGAGTACTACACCGCTAAAACGGTGACATGGGTTTGCACCGTACGGCAAACGGTAAAATACAAATATCTCGCGAACTATGAATTCAAACATCTTCAAAATCAAGGATGCACAGGTTCATGACATGCGTTAGCTACATTACTTTGAAACTTAACATAAAGAAGCTTAAAAATAAACGAATAGATCAAATCAATCACTGTCTTAAGATTACCTGAGCAAAAGTCTGTATCTGTTCACCAAGAAGAATTTGAATGCGGACCTCCTCGTATCCAACGCTATTCTGAACTTTGAGTGAAGGCAGGATAGTTTAATACTGCTAGGCGTATATTGTTTGATTGTGACGTCACTACCCATAGTGCCGACGGGACGGGAAACGATAACCCATTAGTGGCTACGGGAAACGGTAAAATACAAATATCTCGCGAACTATAAATTCAAAAATCTTCAAAATCAAGGATGCACAGGTTCATGACATGCGTAAGCTACATGCAAAATCTCATAACTAACGGAACTACCGTCAGTGAGATACGCCCTAGACTGACAGACTGACAGACACACAGAGATTCCTGGATTTATAGATAGATATTCAGACTTTTGTATATATTCAGAGTTTTGTATATATATTCAGACTTTTGTATATACAGTACTGTGCAAAAGTTTTAGGCAGGTGTGAAAAAATGCTGTAAACTAAGAATGCTTTCAAAAATGGAAGTGTTAACAGTTTATTTTCATCAATTCTTCATAAATTAACAAAATGCAGTGAAGGAACAGAAGAAAATTCTAAATTAAATCAATATTTGGTGTGACCACCCTTTGCCTTCAAAATAGCATCAATTCTTCCAGATACACTTGCGCAGTTTTTGAAGGAACACGGCTGGTAAATTGTTCCAAACATCTTAGAGAACTAACCACAGATCTTCTGTGGATGTAGGCTTCCTAAAATTCTTCTGTCTCTTCATGTAAACCCAGACAGACTTGATGATGTAGAGATTAGGGCTCTGTGGGGGTCATACCATCACTTGCAGGACTTTCTGTTCTTCTTTAAGATGAAGATAGTTGTTAATGACATTGGCTGTATGTTTGGGGTTATAATCCTACTGCAGAATACATTTGGTGCCAATCATACGCCTCCCTGATGGTATTGCATGATGGATTAGTATCTGCCTGTATTTCTCAGCATTGAGGACACCATTCATCCTGACCAAATCTCCAACTCCACTTGCAGAAATGCAGCCCCAAACTGGAA
>NC_137921.1:29728882-29818882 GCF_963457725.1 Sprattus sprattus
ATTATTTCACTATTATTGACTTATTCTTAGTTTACTATTGCGAAAGCTGCTGCTTGAGGAAAGGGCAATTGTATTTCGTACCTTCTGTGATGAACAAGTAAATATTCAAGGATCCAGACATGTAAACCAATCAGGGCATTTCCAATCAAACCAATCACCACACTCCTAGCTAATTGTTGTGTGTGTCAGGGGAGGAAGGGGTTAGGACTCTGACACTCATTTAGCATACACCTCCACCCAAATGTGGATAAGGTTAGGGTTAGAGTTAGGCTTACAGTGCAAGTATACATTTCCACCCTTATGTTATGTTTGACCTCGTTGCATTGAACTGAAAACCCTGGTGTGACCCCGGTGCACCTTGCTCTACCAGTTGAGCTTCAGGAGCGCTGTGGTGGAGAAAGAAATGCTCACGACTGTAATTTACAAAACATATTTAAAGTAGCGTAACGGATTAATTGCTAATCGCTAACGAGATGCTAGTGGCCAAAACTAGCGAAAACTCTTGAAATATGCTTACTTTGACACTATAACAAACTAGTAAGCCAACACAAGACAAAGCAAGACGGCAAATAAGCTACTTAGTAGTTAGGCAGACAGTAGAGCTCGGGCGGCTTCAGGAAAACCACAGAACGAAGTTATATGCCTACGGACCTTAGTATGGCAATGGCACAGAGGCGATTCTTCATTTTTAAAGTCATCATAGCGGCCCAATTTATTTTACCCTAACCCGAAGTACAATTACTGCATAATGCTACTTTCAAACAAATTATTCTGATTTCAGACATAGACTCATACAGTCACATTAAACACATTAAATTAAATGATCGTTGCTTTCACATAAACAGCAGCAATCCTAGCTCTTTAGTGCAAAATAAATACTTCTGTTGCATATCGTTTGCGCTTCTGCAAAGATCTGCCAATGAGCCAAAGTCACTCTTGACATTTGTTGTGTCAACATGTCAAGTGATGCGACTGACACATGGCAATGTAATGACATTAACACTTAATTTCAACTACTGCAATTCAATCCGCTTCGATGTCAAAGGAGACCAGAAAGAGACAAGGTCATAAATCACTGCTGATGAAGCACAGCACAGATGCGTTCCACTAAGGCAGGATGCTCCGTGAATGAAGGGTGGTGTGTTTTTGTGTAACACCAGCCAAAGCAGAGAGAGCAATGGTGGGGACGGTGTGTGTGTGTGTGTGTGTGTGTGATTGTGTGTGTGTGTGATTGTGTGTGTGTGTGATTGTGTGTGTGTGTGATTGTGTGTGTGTGTGTGTATGTGTGTGTGTGTGTGTGTGTGTGTGTGTGTGTGTGTGTGTGTGTGTGTGTGTGTGTGTGTGTGTGTGTGTGTGTGTGTGTGTGTGTGTGTGTGTGTGTGTGTTGGGATGGATTCTCTGAATGGCTCCAGATTAAGATTCCGGAGTCCAGCCAGAGCTAAGTGGAGTAGATTCATCATGTCCAGCTCTGCAGTGTACAGTGTCCACAAACGACTCTGCCTAAGATTAGTTCATAAATCTGGCCCTCGCTCACTTAATGAAGCTCTATTTTCCCAGGCAAGGGGAAGGGGGAGGCTGCCGAGATTTACATGCCAGTTATGACAGTCGGGGAAAGCTGCGAGTCCACACTGTTATCGCCTCTCATTTCGTTTCACCGTGCGAGCCTGAGTTTTTTTCTTTTCTTATCCACCATAAGGGCCAGAGGCCAAGTACATCAATTTCAGATCACAGTGTGGACACATTGGCTGCCAAACTCCACCTTAAAGACATTTAAATAGATGCTTACCTTCACTCAATATGCCAATACTTTCTCCACACTGATTTATTAAACAGGACTCTTCGCTATTAGACATTAATAGCAATTGTGGCATACGTGTCAGATAAACTTCAAATGGTGTGTGTGTGTGTCTGTCTTTCTATATATGTGTGTGTTTGGCTCTTCGAGTGTGTGTGTGTGTGTGTGTGTGTGTTTGTATTTGAGTGTATGTATGTGTGTGAGTGTGTGTGTGTGTGTGTGTGTGTGTGTGTGTGTGTGTGTGTGTGTGTGTGTGTGTAACTGTGTTTCTATATATGTGTGTGTTTGGCTCTTCGAGTGTGTGTGTGTGTGTGTGTGTGTGTGTGTGTGTGTGTGTGTGTGTGTGTGTGTGTGTGTGTGTGTGTGTGTGTGTGTGTGTGTGTGTATTTGAGGTTGTGTTTGTTTTTAAGTGTGAAATGAGTCCCTGTGAAAATGAATGTAAAGTGTGACTATTGTGCGTCCATGCCTGAATGTTGCACATCCATCTTGGGCGCCCTGAATGCTGGCTGTCAGCGGGGCCTGTATTGCCTTTTAAAGAGGCTGCGAGCGCCGAGCAAGGGGATGGGGAAGGGGATGGGAGCCAGAGGAGCAGGGGCAGTCAAGAGCGAAGCAGGAGTGTCCAGAATCATCATTTCCCCATGCACATCTCGCCCAGTAATCCAGAGTGAATCATGCCGTCGTCTCCCCTCCACCTACCCCAGTCCACCCCATCATCACCGCTTCCCCCACCCTGACTACTACTACCCCAAACAACACTCCAATACCTAGCCGCCCCCCCCCACCCCCCCCCCCCCCCTTCAACATACACACACGCACACACACACACACACACACACACACACACACACACACACACACACACTCACACACACACATACACACACACACACACACACACCACTCTCAGGCCTGTCTGGAGGTGCTCAACAGAGCATGGAGTCTCCTCAGTGTGCCATCATACCTGCCTCTCCCATCGAGCCCAGCACAGAGACAGACAGAGAGAGAGAGAGAGAGGGAGAGAGAGAGGGAGAGAGAGAGAGAGAGAGAGAGAGAGAGAGAGAGGGAGAGAGAGAGAGAGAGAGATCCGTGATCTCCCATCAGCAGCTCAGGAGAGCGGAGCCGCGTAAGATTGATGACACCCTCCGGAAGAAACAAAAGATGGGCCTCCTGTGCCGAGCGGCTTATGAGGCCTGATAGACTCGTCTCTTAATAAACATCACTGATATGTCAGCCACGGCATGTTTCACCCGCAGCAGCAGGAGCAGAAGCAGCAGCACCACCGCCGCCACCACTGCTGCGGATGCTGTGGGTGCCAGCGGGCACACACACACACACACACACACACCCACACACACACTCTCTCTCTCTATCTATGTTTCTCAATGATTTTTATGTGTTAATGGCTTAGTTTTACTGAGAAACTTCTATTATTTAGATTATTTCTGATATCTAATTATTAATTCTAGAAATTAAGTACCACTTGAAGCAGGTATTCAGAACTAAAATGTGTCTATAGAAACCCTTTGAAATAATCAATCATTATTCATTTTTTAAATTTTCATGGAAAAGTATGTTTTATGAGCCATAGGATAATGTGTTGTACTGTGAGTTAACATATTTCTCCAAGATGCAGTTATCAAAAAAATTCTATATCCGAGCCCAGTTGTTAACACATTTAAAACTCAACTCACTGGTAGTCCCAAGCATTGCCAATAGAACACTTTATTCGATTCTAGTGTGACTATTTGACATATTGAGGAAAGGTCATCATCACTGATAATATTCCTGTCATGATCTGTTTGCAAAAATTCAGTGGGCATTCAACAGCATATACCTCTTCATAGTCCATATCTGACCCATCGCTATGACAATCAGGACAGCATCTTTTTCAATTGAGGATAACTACAATGTTGTATACCTTGCCTTGGCTGTCAACAAGATCCAACATATCCCAAACTTGACTCAAAGTGAAACTAAAAAGAAATAACATAGTAGAAAGTTAAATAGACCAAGAACAGTGTAAGTGTATAAATATGTGCATCTAGCTGCTATACTGTTGGTCTCTATCGTTGAGGTCAAGTCAAGTCAAGTCAAACTTTATTTGTATAGCACATTTCATATTTACATAGACTCAATGCGCTTATTAGGTAAAAGAAACACAATACAAAATAGTTGAAAACATTTACAACCCAATAAAGTAAATAAAAATGCAAAAGATCAGTAAAAAAGAGAGTAAAAGAGAAAAATCATGAATTATATGCCAAAGAGAATAAAAAAGTTTTAAGACCCTTCTTAAAAGAGAATATGGATTGAGGTGACCTTAGTTCTATCGGTAGATTATTCCAGAGGATTGGAGCACAGTAACTAAAAGCGCCATGACCGTTTTTTGTGTGAATTCTGGGGACATTAAGAAGATATTTATTGGAGGACCTTAAGTGACGGATTGGGTTATGAAGAGATATTAGATCAGAAATATAGGGAGGGGCTAGATTATTTAATGATTTGTGGACAAGAAGGAGTAATTTGAATTCAATTCTTTGTTTAACTGGGAGCCAGTGAAGAGATTTAAGAATAGGGGTGATGTGGTTATATTTGGGAGTTCTAGTGAGTATTCTAGCAGCTGCGTTCTGGATGAGTTGTAGTTTGTTTAACATTTGCTGAGTTAAACCAGCATAAAGTGCATTACAGTAGTCTAAGCGACTGGAAACAAGAGCATGCATTAATTTTTCACAATCATGTTGTGAGAGAGTGTTGCGTACTTTAGAAATGTTTCTGAGATGGTAAAAAGATGCCTTAAAAATGTTGGATATGTGCTTTTGAAAATTAAGATCAGCATCGAGGGTCACTCCTAAGTTTTTGACCTCCTCCGAAGGTGTTGAAAAGACAGAATTAAGAGTTGGATAAAATTTATTTCTGAGTGTTTTTGGGCCAACCAACAAAACCTCTGTTTTTGCATTGTTTAGCATTAAAAAGTTTTGGGCCATCCAGGTCTTTATGGCAGAGATGCAGTGAGTGAGATCCCCCAAAGGACTGGGATCATCAGACGAAATAGACATATATAATTGGGTGTCATCAGCATATGAGTGGTACGAGATGTTATGTTGCCGGATGATCGACCCAAGAGGTAGCATGTACAAGTTAAAAAGTAAAGGACCAAGAATTGACCCCTGCGGCACCCCGTATAAAATAGGCTTTGTGTCAGAAAAAAGATTATCAATAGAGACAGTAAAAGATCTTCCGCTTAAGTAAGATGAGATCCAAGCGAGGGCTGTACCTTGAAGACCAACTAAATGCTCAAGACGTTGAAGCAGAATAGCATGATCAACCGTATCAAATGCAGCACTTAAATCAAGAAGAACAAGGACTGACAATTTATGATTGTCAGTAGCAATTCTAAGATCGTTAACCACTCTGACTAGAGCAGTGTCTGTGCTGTGATTTACACGGAAACCAGACTGAAAGGGATCAAAGATGGCATTCTGAGACAGATAGGACACAAGTTGCTTGTAAACAACCTTCTCAAGAATTTTGCCAAGAAAAGGCAAGTTTGATATGGGTCTATAACTGTCACAAGTCAGGGGATCGAAGCTTGGTTTTTTTAACAGTGGAGTAACAATGGCATGTTTCAAACAGACAGGAAAAATACCAGATAGTAATGATGTATTAACAATTTTAAGTACGTCAGCAGCCACGCAGCTAAAAACCTGCTTAAACAGCTTAGTGGGTACAGGGTCAAGGGAGCAAGTAGCTGACCCTAGTTTCTGTACCACTTCTTCAAGTTCATTTTGGAAGATTACTGAAAAATTCTGGAGAGTAGCTGTGCTAGTGAGTAGAGTTTGGCTAAAAGGTACATGACTGAGACCCACAGTAGTAGATGACATAATGTTGTTTCTGACAGTTGAAATTTTATCACTAAAAAATGATGCAAACTGGTTGCACTTTTCTTTTGTGCGGAGCTCATCGGGTATCAGACGGGGAGGATTGATTAGTTTGTCAATGGTGTTAAACAGGACTTTAGAATTGTTAGAATTTTCTGATATAATCTGTGAAAAATACTGTTGGCGAGCTTTTTTTGCTTCACAATTATACATGAGCAAATGCCTTTTATAGTTCAGAAAATCACTCTGAGCTTTGCTCTTGCGCCATTTACGTTCAAGTACGTTCAAGTACGGTCAACATCTTTATTCATTCTATTGCCACACGGAAAACAAAGTTGAGTAATTGCAAATGCATATATCAGTATGGACACCTTAAAGGCTGGTCTTTATGTTACCGTACTCTACTAACCTATTGTTTGGTCTTTATGTTATCGTACTTTACTAACCTATTGTTTGGGAGCTTGTATGCAGCCATCCTCTTCTCATAGTGCAACCAGGACGTAAACAGCTCTGGTGTACTATAAATATGTGACACTACACATCTTTCATTGAAATCCTGGCTTATTTCAATATTGGCTGGAAATGCATTGATACATCATTCAGTAACATTTTTAGAGCCATATAATCGAAAACATTTTTTTATAGTCACTATTGTAAAGTATTGTATATTAAAGGCACCCAGTGCAACTTTATAGGCTTGAGACTCGAAAAATAAACATTCAATTTCTAGTCTTTTTTACACGTAGTAAGTTTCAATAACTCCATACCGTTACATATCGACATTCAAGGAGCAAAGATGAAACGTTGTTGTGTGGTGAGAACTGATAGAAAATCATAAACAACAATCGCCGGTGGGGAGGGGCCATTTTTCCATTGACTGGAATCCTGCTTTATTTATTGGTGGCACCAATAAATAAAGATTTGGGGGAAAAATGGCGGCGATTGTTGTTGTTTACGATTTTCTATCAGTTCTCACCACAAGACGACGTCTCATATTTGCTCCTTGAATGTCGATATGTAATGGTATGGAGTTATTGAAACTTACTACGTGTAAAAAAGACTAGAAATTGAATGTTTATTTTTAAGCCTCGAAAGTTGCACTGGGCCTTTAAACAGTATCAAGTATTAAGATTTTAATCTCAAATGAACACAATTGTATTATTTTGATAATGTCAAGAATATTTAAAATATGTATTACAATGCATTGTTTACCTTTGTATCAGAAAGAAATTATAATATAGCATTTAGTCATTTTTTTGTCATTCCTTTTATAAAGCATTATAAATATGTTGTAAACCCCCATAAAGACTTAACGTATTATGCATAGTTAAGTAAATTGTTTCCAAAATATATATGTGCATATTACAAAAGGTATGACAATGTAATCACCAAATAAACAATTAACCACCAATCAAAATGAATTATTGCAATAAGGCCTTCAACAGTGAACAAACTCAAGTGAAAACCAGTATAAGTGACCATTAAAAATGATGAACAGAAATGTAGTGTTGGCTTTGTGTGTATGCTTATGTTTTAAATATTACTCACAGGGAGATGGAAAGAATTAACCTGAGAGCAATCATTCATCAACCCACCCATAAGACAGGCACATACACAAACGCGCACACACACACACAAACACACACACACACACACACACACACACACACACACACACACACTAACAAAGACAATTTTATGGTGAACTCTACCACTTTCATGCAGTCTACTTTTTACAATATTTTGTATTTTTTGCCAGTAAAAAGTGTTGTATCTGTCACAATTCTATCTCCTAGACTCTCCCTCAACACTGTATAATGCCTTGTTAAAGCCAGCCGGGTGTGAAATGGTGTTTTGAAATAAATGAAACCGACCAGGAAGGCAGGAGTGGGGGAATATTGCAATGTCAAGCTGACAGACAGCCAGTGAGAATGTAACAAGAGCTATCATCTTAAGGAAAAACCGGATTAAATAAAAAACCCAGAGCGTCTTTAAAACTCAGGGCATCTGCGGAGCGGGATATTGACAAGTCGGTGGCGGGGGCCATTTTTCATTGTCTCATCAACACAAAGCATTATGGGGGATCAATCTGGCTGTGCATCAGATAGTCACAGAGCAAAGTGCTGGCTGTACGCTTTCTGATCCGTTCCTTTATCAAGGGGGTTCAGATGAGGGAGTAGATGCATGCTCGCATGCAGACACACACACACACACACACACACACACACACACACACACACACACACACACTTACACACACACACACACACACACACACACACATACACACACACACACACACACACACACACACACACACACACACACACACACACACACACACACACACACACACACACACACACACTCACTCACTCACTCACTCACACACACACACACACACACACACACAGCCACACACACACACACACACACACACACACACACAGCCACACACACACAGACATTCCCTGCCACATCTGGGAAAAGGGAGCTGTCAGGGTGGTTTTGAAAAATGGGGGAGGGAAGAAAAAAAATCCTAGAAACTTTTCACAGAGAAACACAGAAGTCTTGCGTCTGTAGTCTCTGTAGTGTACCACGGCTACATCTGCGACGGCGTTTGATGCTCTACCACCTCTGCTGACCCCGCCACTCGCCCCCAGCGCTGTTAATCAGTTACATTTGTCGGTGGCCCAGACGACGCTGTGATCAGCATTTTGCTCCATCTCTCTGGTGGCACAAGCCGTCCCTAACACTGCCTCAAATCTCTCTCTTCATTAACACAGCGCTGGGTTCGTACCTGACAGCCCCCTGGAAGAGAAGCAACATCAGACACGATCACACACCTTTTTCATGGCTACAATTCCCATATTCAGCTCCTTCAGCTCACACACCGACAGTGTAAGAGATGTTTGTGTGTGTGAGTCTGTAAGTATGTGTGTGTGTGTGTGTGTGTGTGTGTGTGTGTGTGTGTGTGTGTGTGTGTGTGTGTGTGTGTGTGTGTGTGTGTGTGTGCGTGCGTTGTTTTTGTAAGGTATGTGCGTTTTGTTGATGCAGGGCTAAGTAGTCTGCTCTCTTTTCCGGCTCGGTCTGTGCGACACACCCTGTTGCACCAACCCTACCAAAACAAACCTGGACGTCAGACATTAGTCCTTTCATCTAAAGGGAATGTGTTAGATGGATCTGCGCTCCACAATTACTGCACAAAAATCATATATCATGCCTTTAACCTTGGGAACCTGTATATCTTTAGGGGTCGTTAATTTTAAAGGAGGCCCATTAACCTGGGGCTGTGTGTGTGTGTGTAGGGGTGGGGGGTGGGGGGGCAGGGAGCCAAGGCGGCCCTTTCTAAAACAAACCTCTGCAGATGTGGCCTGAGGGAGCAGGGAGGTGAGTCGTATGTGTGTGTGTGTGTGTGTGTGTGTGTGTGTGTGTGTGTGTGTGCGCGTGTGTGTGTGCGTGTGTGTGTGTGTCTGTGTGTGTATGTGTATTTATTATACTTTTTAGACCAACAACCAACCAACGTAGTTTAAAACTATGTCAAACGCCTTTTATACCAAGTCACTGACCTGTGTTATCACTGAGTTTACACAAAGCCCCAGGGTAAATAGTACAATATTAAGCCTCAGATATACAATGAAATCATTGTATCATATATCTCTGGTCTATCAAAGTGTGTCAAAGTACAAGGGGTTTAGTTATTATTATTCATTTAGAATAATTAATCAACTCCTGCTAAATGTGTTACACTACAATGTATGTTTATTTGTGTTTTAGGAAATAACATATATTTATTATTTAAGAAATGAATCAAATCAAAATCACTGAAGACAGTACGTTCCATGACTTTAATTGACAGGGTGGGTATATGATTTAGCATAAACATCAACTTGGCACACAGCCATTTTTACAGACATTGTTCATTTTCTGCATTTGTGAATAAATATTTATAATGTATTCATTATAAATATAAACATGTATATGTGTGTGTAATGTATTCATTATAAATATTTGACCATGAAAAGACTGACCCTAGACAGTGAACGCAGCTCTGACCTGCCTCTCAACTGCCACGTTCACCCTCCACACCAGCCCCCAGCCTGTGTTTAATCTGACTATGAAGTTCAAACGTTGTGTGTATGTGTGTGTTTGTGTGTTTGTATGTGTGTATGCATGCGTATGTGTGTATGTGTGTGTGTGTGTATGTGTATGTGTGCGTGTGCGTGTGCGTGTGCGTGTGCGTGTGCGTGTGCGTATGCGTGTGCGTACATGTATGGGTGCATGTGTATGTGTGTGTAATGGTCATTACTTAATTACTTGATGTAATTAATACCGGCTCAGATTTCCCCATCCACAGTTTTTATCAGATACGAAGAGTGATGCTTTATTTCCTCAACTATTAAATTGCATGGTTTACTTTTTATAACACTGAGTATTGAAATATTAAGTTTTAACTAAATGAGAAGTCCGTAATACTGGAGAAAGATTGTTGACATTTGAACTCAACAGCCAGACAAACCATTGAAAAGCATTGAAAAGTGAACTAAGCCACTTTAAGATACTAAGTCATTATTTTTAGAAGGTTTCTCATTATTTCGAGATACTAAGTCATTATTTTTGAGATAGGGGAGACATATCTTGCTGTGGAAGATTTTGGATGTTGGCATTTTTTTTTTTTGGCATATAAGGTAATTTATCTCAGTGTGAAAAGTTATATCAGATATAATGTTGATGAACTGGTTGTGTGTAAAACATGTGAATTTATTATCAAAAGTGTAGTTCTGGGTTACTAGACTAAGCACAAAATGGTGGCTAACCTTGGGGGTTAGCTCAACTGGTGGTTCATTTTACCGCCCCGTGTTTGCATGAAGTTAAGTTTAATATGTGGTGTTTAAATTAGTGATGCATCCTAACAATGAATAACTGACATTGTATTTCATATTTTAGATGTAGAATAACAGCTGTCATGCCACGTAATTACAGAAGAGGTAATGTGCTTTTGGCCTTAGTCTTTGTGTACCTCCTTGTGGATGACGTAGAAGCATCGCTCTTGTTATGCCATTTTGAAAAGCAATTTCTGTTCATATGTAGCATGTTAGTGCTTATATCAAAGTTGGCTACAGAGTTTGTGATATAAATAAACAGTTGAGTCTACAGTGAAAGTGAAAAACAAATCATCTTTGGATGCTCCTCAAAAGAATAAAAGTTTAATTTAATTTAAGACTTCCATGTCTATCCTAGAGACTTTTTAAACCTTGTTCAGGTATAAAAACTGTAGACAAATTACTTGCAATATTTATTTAATGAACACCAATAAAAAAAGCAAAAAGGGGGAATTTAATTATTAAGTGAAAGTGAAAGTCCTCTCTATGGCAGGGGTGGTGTAGACACACACACTCTGAATTCCACCTCTGCATTTAACCCATCCAGGGAAGTGACACACACACAGTGAAGTGAGATTACACACTAACCCGGAGCAGTGAGCTGCCTTTGGCGGCGCCCGGGGAGCAGTGATCGAGGTTAGGTGCCTTGCTCAAGGGCACTTCAACCGTGGATGTGGGCCAAGGTTATTATCGTTAACGAAAAAACGAAAACGAGGTGTGATTTTTTTTGTCGTTAACTGAAATAAAAACGAGGCTTTACAAAAAACGATAACTAACTGAAACTGTATTGTGTCTTTACAAAACTAACTAAAATAAAATAGAATTATAGAGAAAATGTCCTTAGGTTTAGTTTTTGTCAATGTATTTCATAGATGTCAATTAATTTCATACAAAGCCTAGTAGTCCATTTTCCGCTGTACCACTTTTAAACACACCCCTCGCCTGCTATCATGCGGCAAAAGGAAGCGAGAATCCTATTTGGCAGTGGCGTGCGGTGTGGTTCGTGTCTAGTGAGGCACTGACTCCTTCAGAGTCAGATTTACAAACACATAAACCCAATATAGTATCTTATATCACCATTCAATTGGCAGCTTGCACATTGACTACTGGTTGTTTTCCATATCAGCATTCTTTACACAAACATAGAAGGTACAAACAGTTGGCAGCTGCTAGCTTGTGATGAACTCTTTCATACACAGTTGCACAAGCACCATGAGGGTTTCTTCCTTTTCCCATAATAATTTGAGTGCGACTATAACATCAGCTAGATAACTAGCTAATTTCATACAAATTAAATTCCTACATTTAAATCATTAAGGTTATTATCGCCAAGTGTCTTTAGCTAGCTTATCAGCTAGCGTAGCAACTTCATAACCATAGCAACCAGGAAACACGACTTCAATAGCTGCAATTTAAGTTTATTTTCTCAAAATCAGCTCACCAATACAAAGCAGTCTTCGGTTCAGAGTGATCACAACCACTTGTGTGATGTAAAATGGCTTCACATAGACATTAAACAATCCTAAGAGAAATAATGGGAAATCAGCGCAAGGGCTTACTCTGATATCAATGTAATGTTAGCGAATTAGGGGTGAGAAGCCTCCTCTTCCCTTGCTAATATTTAGCCTCCGCTGTACGTCCAAAACCAAATCTATTCTTGAGGTTCCAAAAATGTTCAAAGCAATCTGGCTTTGAATGTGACTAGTCGATCGAATTTTCTTCTGTCCCGTCGTTTCGTTTGAAGATTAACTTTTTGCTCCGGCGTTGGTCTCCCATTATTGATCACTTCACATTTTGATTGTAAATCCACATTTGAGAAACTTTTTAGCTTAGCTATAGAATCTTCAATTTTCGCTAGAAGAAGGGCAACGGGAGAAAAGGCATATACCCTACCGGTGGGCTCTTGCAAGCCCATTTCATTGAGGTAGGTGTACTGTTTCCACTCCGACTACGTGTTTTTTCACTGCGCTTTTTTTTATGTCAGATCAGAAAGACTAAATATGTTCTACGCATGCGCTCAACCCAGTTTGTGATCGATTGCGCAATCTGAGTTGAGGCACAGCTCGTCGCCGCCTCAGCGTCTCGATGTTTCCTTACTGTTTGAACAGGACATGCGCAAATTCAGCGATTTTGATTATAAAGATGCTCGAAATGATTGGAATCATGCAGGAATAGATAGAATATTTATATATGACTGCCCCGCCCCCACTGACCGAATGTCCCTGTCATATACAGTGGGGAAAATAAGGGCGTATTCACACCTACCCCGTTTGGTCCGGACCAAACGACCAAACGGACCAGATTTTCGTTGGTTCGGACCTTTTGGGATGGTCTGAATACAAACCACCGAACTCTGGTCCGGACCAAACAAGCGGACCGAGACCGAGCTGAAAGGTCGGACTCAGTCCGGATCAAACAACCCTGGTGCGGACCTTTTGGAGGTGTGAAAGCAGACTGGACCTAATCCCAGACTTTTTGCTATTTTGTACCTCGGGGGCTTCCGTCGTTGGTCTGGTGTTGCTGGGTAACAGAGTGTAAAGTGCTACTGTTACCGGTATTAATTTGTCAAACTTTTGGGAAAAACAAAAAATCTTAATACAATGAGTAGGGGACAAACCTGGGCCGAGGAGGAGACCCGTGCGCTTGTGGACATTTGGACAGATGCCCACATTTCATATATGTTGGAGCGTACACATAAAAACGCGACGTATTTGGCATATTTTCTGAGAAAATGAAAGAGGTTTCAATCGTTCGCCTGATCAGTGCAGGCTCAAACTGAAAAAACTACGCCAGACGTAGGCCTAGGCCTATATAAAAATTCGGGACACCCTGTCAAAAAGTGGTTCTTCCAGTGATGCCAAGCTGAAGTTCAAATACTGGCGGCGGCCGTCTTTATTTAAAATTCGCCGTGCATTTGTAAACTATAGCGTTTTTGCCGGTTTCCAGGGTCAAATTCAAAACTGACACCTAGCTGGCTCCATGCACCATCGAATTACCTTTAAAAAGAGCCCAGATTTAAGAAATTTGAACTTAGCCTACTACTTGAGAGAAACAAGAGCATTAAATGTATATCGCGGGTGCATATAAACATGAGAGGGAGAGAGAGAGATGATGGAGGAGTGATTAAGAGATGGTAGGCTATATGGATTCAGCTCTGCTCAGCTCTCTACAGCAGCAGTAACATTGTTACACAGTTGTGAAAATAGCAAAACATTGAAAATGCATATAGATTTGATAATATTAGCAATAACGGCACGGAAAGCGTCCATGAACTGTCTTAGCACATTGTGTTGCGTGTGTCGGTTCTTCTGACCAATAGCTGAACGACCTCGGGGCGCGTGGCTTTGTTGACAGAATTTGGTCCGTTTACTGAAACGTACAGTCTGAAAGCGCACCGCACCAAAAAAAAAAAAAAAGGTTCGGACCAAAGCAAGTGAACTATCGGACTTTCCTGGTCTGAATACGCCCTAAGTATTTGAACCCCTGCCGACTTCGCAAGTTTGGCCACTTGCAAAGAAATGTGTGATCCAGAATTTTAATGGTAGGTGTATTTTAACAGTGAGAAACAGAATATCAACAAAAAAAATCCAGAAAACTGCATTTTATAAGATTTATGACTTTATTTGCATTGATGCAAAAAATAAGTATTTGAACCCCCAAGCAAACAGCAAGAATTCTGGCTCCCAGTGGCCAGTTATGTGCCCAAAAAGCACACAGATTAGTCCTCATTAGGTCTAACAAGGTATACCTGTTCTCAACTGGTGACCTGTATAAAAGAAACCTGTCCAAAGAATCATACTTCACACCTTCAACCTCACCACCATGGGCAAGACCAAAGAGCTGTCCAAGGACGTCAGAGATAAGATTGTAGACCTGCACAAGGCTGGAATGGGCTACAAAACCACCGGCAAGCAGCTTGGTGAGAAGCAGATAACTATTGGTGCGATTATTCATAAATGGAAGCAACACCAAACAACTGTCACCCGCTCTAGGTCTGGGGCTCCATGCAAGATATCCCCTCGTGCGGAATCAGTGATCATTCGAAAGGTGCAGAATAACCCCAGAACTACACAGGGGGAGCTTGTGAATGATCTCAAGGCAGCTGGGACCAGAGTCACCAAGAAAACCATTGGCAACACACCACGCCGTAATTTTTGGAAGTACTGCAGCACTCGCAAGGCACGACTCCACCGGATCAAGGGGACTATGGATGGGGCCATGTAATGTGGAATATTGGGCTTGAACCTCATTCCCTCATTCCCTCCCATTGAAAACACAACCTTAAAGATTTGGAGAGGATCTGGAAAGAGGAGTGGACCAAAATCCCTCCTGAGATGTTTGTAAACCTGGTGACCAACTACAAGAAACGTCTGACGTCTGTGCTTGCCAATAAGGGTTATTCCACCAAGTACTAAGTCATTGTTGTCAGTCAGTTTTGGGGGTTCAAATACTTATTTTTTGCATCAAATGCAAATAAAGTCATAAATGTTATAAAATGCATTTTTGGGGATTTTTTTGTTGATATTCTGTTTCTCACTGTTAATATACACCTACCATTACAATTATAGATCACACATTTCTTTGCAAGTGGCCAAACTTGTGAAATCGCAAGGGGTTCAAATACTTATTTTCCCCACTGTAGATGTCAATGTATTTCATACATAGCCTAAATCTATTTTAGTAGGCTACACGCCCCTCGTCTTGAATCATGGCGGCCAAAGTCGGGAGAAAGCGACAAAGTCCTATTTGGGATTAGGCCTACTTTGATTATGAATGTGTCGAAAATAAAAGCAATGGAAAATGGAAAGATATGTGGAGTATTTATCAAGGGGAAAAATCCCACAAATCATGTGGGGCTCATGATGAATGGGTTTAATACAGGCTGTTTACATGTGTCTTTAGTTTATTGGCTATTGCATCTTGTGTAGACTGTTAACATATTTGTACCCATATCTACATTATATTTTCTGTTGTTGATAGTGTTGTGTCCAGTGGACATGTTCTGGTTAATAACACAAACACACTGACTGACACAAATTTCATAGTTTTCGTATTCTTTGCATTTTTCCTACTGGTCGGGGATCAAACCGGCCACCCTAAGGTTTCCAGCCTGAAACCCTAACCAGTAGGCCACGGTTGCCCCATTCATTAAATATTACATTTAGAATTATATACTTTAAAATCTGGTCAATACAATAGTTAATAACAGTGTCCTCAGATGGCTTCCCTTACCCGTAACATGACCACTTTTTGGGGACCACATATTGTTTTGTCTATTTGAGTTAGGCACACTGTTAAGGTTTCAGCTGATTGCACACATCCTGAACTTGTGCTGTATGCATTTGTTTGCTTTCTGTCTCGTGTTCCCTTGGCTATAGATCGACTTAAGGAAATAAACAGCTCATCCTACCCCACTCTCCTCCACTAAGTCACTATTTTGAGAACCTTTCTCATCATAATGACTAACAGGATCATCACATTTACGAAAATGGCCTTCTATGGGACTGTGAGGAGACATTCCTTGAAATTGACAAAAAGTGTATTGGATTAAAATCGCTTACTGCACTTTTTAACGTCAAGTGTTTGAATGAGAAGTATTATCATTCAGTGATTAGTAACATGTCGCTGCTCTTGACATTGAGGATTAATGATAAATTGTCTCCAAGAAGAAGTCAAGGGAGTAACAAGATACTCTGGGCCTCTGTGTAGTCTTTCAAACATAAATTGTGTGATGGATGTTCAGCCAGAACCAACAGAGACCTGCCCACCGACGGCTTGTTTTGGTTCTCTGGGCTTTGAGTATTGGATCAGACAGCTGAGGTTCAGGTTCTTGGTTCTGGCTCAGCGGTGAAGAGCACGCATAAGAGCTGGCTGTGAGAGGGGAGAGGAACTCAATACAGTGGGACTAAAGAGCAATAATGCTTTCGTGCGAAATCAATCAGCAGAGGGAAAGGCTAAGGGGTGAGGGGGAACACATTTTCTAAGACATGTCTTTCTTTCTGCTGTTCGTTGGATGAAAAGAGCAGGGCATAAAGCGATAACGAAAAAAATGTTAGCAGTAAAAGAGAGACATTAGGACCTAATCTAGCCTATCTCTGATAGAGGCACTGATAGGGCCATAGCCAGGCCAGACCAGGTGCAGTCGGAGAGTAGACTTCTGATACTCGACTGATGGATGAGCCGCCCATTTCCCCAGGTCCAAGTCCCATCGGCCAAGAAGGTGGTTTCCTCTACTACTGCCATGACCTTTCAGTGTGGGGCTTAGGGGAGTGTGTGTGTGTGTGTGTGTGTGAGTGAGTGAGTGTGTGTGGTGAGTTTGTGTGTGTGAGTGAGGGGGTAGGTAGATGGGGGTCGGTGTACTGACACGCAGTGACCACTCCCACTCAGCGCTGCACACACACACACACACACAGACACACACACACACACACACAGCTCAATTCTTTCTTTCCCAGAGAGTATAAAATATTTTCCCCTCCATTCTGGAGCAACCCTGGAGAGTACAGAGAGAGACTGCCCCCAAGTCTTCCCCCAAGTCTGCCCCTGCTGCCGCCCCCTCATACCCCCTGTATACCCCCCCCCCCCCGGCCCAAGGCTCAGCGGTGTAAACCTTATAGCCCCACTGGGGGGTCGGCGTGGGGGCCAGGCTGCAGCCTGTTGATTGGTGTTTGGCTGATGGCTTCCTTGAACCAGAGCGGCACGTCGCCTTCGCAAAAGGTTTATTTTCCTACATCACAGAGCAGCAGAATCATTCCTCATTCAGCACTGTTTGGAAAGAGACAAAATAACTCAAATAAAGTGTGTGTGTTTGTGTGTGTTTGCCATCAGAGTGTCAGTGTAACACTCAGCACTCACAGTGCCAATCCCTGTCTTTAATAAACACGGATAATGCAGCCGGTGCGAGTGTGTGTGTGTGTGTGTGTGTGTGTGTGTGTGTGTGTGTGTGTGTGTATGTGTGTGTGTGTATTTGTGTGAGAGTGCTTTGTGGCAGTGATATTATTTGGGAGAGGAAATAAACACAAGCGTTCTCTTGTCAACACAGAAAAATGAGACAAAAGCTCAACCCGATCTTCCCTGCAAACATCAATCTGGACCACCATGTCAAAGAGCTCTGCTACATCGGAGCGCGATTTGCAGCCGGTCGGCTGTATATTTATGAAACTTTCAGTGTTCTCCATATTACCTCTGTCTAAATCTGAATATTGTGCTGCTGTCGTTCTCCGTCGTGCAGAGCCTCCTGGCGCTGGTGTCTTTGTCTGTGGGGTGAGGCGGTGGACGGCGGGTGCTTGAGGATTAAGCTGTTTGACGAGCGAGGCCCCGTGAACGAAGCGGTTTCTGACCACAAATAAACATCAGGCTTCAGCAGCGGCTCCCTGTGCTCCGGCCTCCGCACGGTCAGCTACAGGAGTGCATCAATCACAGCAGGACCAGGCTTCAGTCTCCCCACGGCGTTCTCTCCCTCACACACGCACGCACGCACGCACGCACGCACGCACGCACGCACGCACGCACGCACGCACGCACGCACGCACGCACGCACGCACGCACGCACGCACGCACGCACACACACACACACACACACACACACACACACACACACACACACACACACGCACATATACACACACACGCACATATACACATACAGATGCTTACACACACACACACACACACACACACACACAGACAAACACATAAACACACACACACCCATACATGCATATAGACGTCCATACACACACACACACACACACACACACACACACACACACACACATAGACACACACACACACATACACACACAAATGCATACATGCATTCATGCATACACCCACACATGCATGCACATACACTTACTGGTTAGTCTGCCTGCATAAAAATAAATTGCGTACACACTGAATGCACCTTAAGCCAGTGGCCACTATCAGGCATACTGCAAAATGAACCACCTGAGAAAAATAGGTGATGGAGGCACACACCACACACACACACATTCACGCTAACACAAAACCACACACACACACATTCACGCTCACACAAACAACACACAGACAAAAGATCAAACGCAAACACATCACAAAAGAATGTACTCCGTCACCACATCATAAATATGCAAGTGAGCAAAATTTTAAACTGCATTATCACAGAAAATGAAAATAGACCCAAAATACACAAAGACAACCTCATAAACAATCTCAGGCACAGACCTGTAGCCAACATCACTGTCAGTCTCACATGCATACACACACACACACACACACACACACACACACACTTCAATGCACACACTTAATACTTTTAATTGCTCAACTGGAAATAGACCAATGAGGGACTGGAGAACAGAGCTGAGTATATGAGACTGCGAAACAGGCTTATTAGTGGGCATGCTCTGAGCGCGTGCAAGAGGCTGCCGGGGAAAACAGGAATAATGCTCCGCACTGTGCCGTACACCCGTCTCCTGCTCGTCAGAGGAGGGAAACACACCCACTCAGCGGCCGAGGCAGGAGAGGACACACACAGAATGACCCTCCCAGTCCCAGATAAGAGTGGGGCACAGACGGAGCCTGGTCCTGTTCTGGCCCAGTGAATGAAACAGCTGCTGTCCTGGCCTGCAGTTCAGTGTGACCTGTACAAGCATCAGATGGTAACAGCTGTTGTGGCTTGCATTGTGGTCTTTGTGTGTGTGTGTGTGTGTGTGTGTGTGTGTGTGTGTACATGCTGAATAGCATTAATATACTATATTGTTAAGTAAAATTACATTTTAATTGAACAGTGTTGTTTGCATTACGACTAAAAAAGGATCACTTTACCAGATTCAACAGGGGGCAACTAACACTGAATTATAAACATCCAACCAAATAAAAACATTGCTGGTATGCAAGTGACAGATTCATTGCCCTCTTTGTAGTTACAACTGAAGTATAAGGCCATCTTCCATTATCTTTAAATACCCTGTTAAGGCCACAAGAAACTCATATACAAACATCCCAATTCACTATTACAGTCCAAAGCTCAAAAATAATTGTAATAACTCACTTTTGTTTTCATGTAGGTTAGGAAGATACATTAAATCCAAATGATTTTCGTTAAAATAAGATGATAGAACAACATAGGTTTTTAATTTTGTTTTTGTATGTGTACAAATAATGGTCTATATTATCGCAAAACAGAGATAATTTCCCGTCAAATCTTCGAGAAAATGCTACTGAGCAATCAGTTCCCTCACACACGTCCGGTAAATACAACCTGCAAATTCAGAAATTGTTCTGTAAATATTAAGAATTATGCATGTAGCCTACGCTACGGCGGTCTGGTAAACATGCAATTTTATCATAGGAGAATGTGGTTTCCATCATCTCTGTTTAGCTTGTCTTTTAGTGTGCAGCACACCAGGAAGATCTCTTGGCTATAGTGCCCCCACCTGGCGACCATAGAAAAGCCTGAACTGTTAACATCCACGGTCAATACTGGCATATTTTCCGGACCAACTGAAATATTAAAACAGCTCTAAAAGAAAAGAAACTTCACAAGAACGAACTGAAAAGAAAGACATGTCAAAAGCTTTCGGTAAATCAAAAATAAGATATTTTATTTATTTCATCAACTCACTTTCTGTAGCCTATATTTTCTTCAATTTTAT
The DNA here is from genome assembly GCF_963457725.1 of Sprattus sprattus. NCBI lineage: Eukaryota > Metazoa > Chordata > Actinopteri > Clupeiformes > Clupeidae > Sprattus > Sprattus sprattus. Next base: position 29,749,080 of record NC_137921.1, read on the forward strand.
CATAAAATTATTGTCGTTTTGAAACTATTGCGTCAGACTGTGGCGATAACTACTGTGCTTAACAATGCCACATTAACTGTGGCTTACGCCAGCAAATTCATCTTTTTGCACGAACAGCTCCGTCAGACTGCTGAATGTTGCCTGAGTACGCTGCCTGTGCATAATAAAAACGCTGACTTGATGTTGTTGATTGACTGATATCTGTCAGAACCCTTACCAGACCAATGCGTTTAGACTTACCTGACCTCAATCTACGACATGTCGTCTGCGCTGACAGCTTGGCTGTTCTTGTGCCAGAGGTGAGAGTAGTGTGGACGATCTGTCGTTACGCACTCGGTCTTTTAGTGTTCTGTAAACATACTTAATATGAGCAAACAACATGCCTTACATTACCCCAGTGATTTCTGTCGTTAAAATGTGACGTTAAATATCGCAAAAGCCATATGCACTTATGTTATCCCTGCAAATGTCACGTTTTATGACGCCTAGACTTAATGACCTAGAAACGCATTTTAGTAATTAACACCTATGATGAAACCTGGGGTTTACATTAATTAGCTTGGTCCAGGCTCCCATTCTCATATCTCCCCACATCATTAAGATAAGCACACAAAACGCATCGTGTAATTGATATTGTAAAAGATCATAAAATCTTCAGAAATCAAATGAAAATAGTTAATTGGCGAACTTATTACATTCCGAGGTCTATCAATACAAAGTGCTGCGCATTCAATGAAATCTCCCCTCTTCGTTGGCTTTTCAGCAGAGGGTAATTAGATTTCTAATGGAAACGCCGTTTTTTTAGGTGCCCTTTTTCAATCAAAGGTCTCTAATGGAAAACGAAACTATTTTCCTCATATCATTTAAGTCCTTAAATTTTAAATAATGTGGGTCAGGCTTTTACCGCATAGAGAAACCTTCCTTGCGCAGCAGATATTCTAACGGCAGCCAATGAATAGCAACCTCCTCGCTGACCCCGTGCACACACTGTCCAGGTGCAGTCAAGGACCGATTCGCCCGATTTGCAAGAGCAAAATACCCCTTAAATATATATAAAAAATAACTTAATATACCCCTTAAATATGCAAAAGTCTGATCTGACCTTAGAACAGGTAGGCCTACAATGTTTCAAAGGGGCAAAGCAACACATACTACCCGCGCCGTACTGCGTTAGCACATCTGCTTGGTTTTATAAATTTATTTCGCCGGTGAACCTTTACAAAAACGGAACACATATGCTGTTTTCACGCTATGCATGCAAAGGTTACTTTGGCAAGACAATCCCTCTCCTTTGATGTGTTATTGAGTCCATTTTGAAAATATACACACTAATGGACAAAGAGTGAAATGGCCTTTTGAAAGCGGTGAATAAGACCTAAGTGACGGGGTAAGCGCTGAGGGGAAGGATCCTGTTGAGGGGGCTGAGGAGAGAGACCATAGTGCGTTGTGACATGTGGAATGTAGAAAGCTAACGGGAGAACATATTAATACACGGTATCATTTCATCTATATGGAAAAAACGTCTTTCAAGACAAAACAAGCAGATCATGTATCAGCTGCAGAGACTTTACTGTAGCTAGTTCTGAGGAGTGTGTTTGCTCCACACAGAGCCCCCTCTTCGACCACACTCAGATGAGAGCATCCTCTGAGAAGTTAAAAAGTAGTTTGTCACGGTTCATAAGGAGGAGATTGAGTGAACGGTGCCAATGATGCCTCGGTTTTAAAGTGCTGTTCAGTGAAGATGTCATGCACATGGCAGAGCAGGGTAACATGTGCAAATTGCAAAAATAAGGCAAAGGTGTTTTTCCCTCAAGGCAGCCAAATAGGTAATAACCTATGGTTCAGAGCATGATTTTGAACACCTCCTCGAGTCTATGGTTCAGAGCATGATTTTGAACACCTCCTCAAGTCTATTGTTGAATTGGATCTGTTGGAACGCTTCTGAGTCCAGCCTTTTTCAGCCTTGATCAGGTGACATTATTGATAATAATACAGCATTGATCAGGTGACATTATTCATAATACTAAAGCCTTGATCGGGTGATATTATATAATAATTAAGCACATATCACACAGCTCTCATAAGGCAGACCACAGAAATTGATACAATTAGGCTTCATGCCAATTTTGGAGAAAAATGTTTAAAGTTGAATGGTTGTATGTTTGCATGTGTTATTTTGTTTGCATATGCACAGCAATGTTTTTTTCTGTGAAGCAGGTGTATAACGCCAGTAACCAGAGAGACTTCTTGAAGCCCTCATCCACAGCGACGGCATCTCGCTGACCTACAGCAGACACGGCCTTGTACAGCAGCCATGTCTTAGATTTATTTCGTCTCTTCATTTTGCTCGGGGAGACCGAATTCCTGGCCCCTTCCTCTTCACAGCTGCTGTCATACCCCACCCCCAACATGCTCGTTGTCGATCTTTTCTTGTTGAATAAAGTCAAACATCTGGAGTGAGATAAGTCATCTTCCCCTCTCTCTCTCTCTTCTCTTTGTTCTGGGGGGGGGGGGGGGGGGGTACGGGGGTGAACTTTTCCCCTCTCCTGCCCACACCTCCAAACGTCTCAGGTCCAACCCTATGTGAGGTCATCTCTGGAACTTCAGGCAAAAACTGTCAAAAACACGTCATGGAGATTATCCCGACCGATTGAAGCAGGCTTTTTTACAACTTTTGACGCAAGTTTAATTGCACACAGCTCGTAATTGCGAAAGATTCAAACCAATTCCTGCACAGCAGTTTTTGCGAGTGTACAATACGCATGAGATAACCACATCATAAGCCCGTTGTGATACACTACGGAAATCATCTTAATAAAGGGACATAGATCCCAGCACACGATGCAGGATGTCAACCTAGGGGCTTTTCCTCAAGTGTACACACTGAAGATATATGACAGTCTCTAACCATCAGGGACTTACAACTGCGGGAACAAAGAGGGGAGGGGGGGGGGGGGGGGGGGGGGCATCCCGTCTCACACGGCCATGCGGGAGTTGTTTGTCTCTGAAGACGCCCTTGCATGCATCGCAGCCCCCCCCCTCCCCCAAAACATGGGATGCAGTAACATCCAATGTGACAAGACTTCTGCTATTCTTAACTTGGGCTCCTGTGGCTGTGTCTTCGCTGGCCATGGGGGGGGTGGGGAGTTGGATGAGGGGGGTTTGGGGGGTGGAACAGTGTGGGGCTGTAGGCAGTTGCCTGATGGAGGCTCATCTGACACAGTCTCCTTCTCCCCGCGCTACGCCTTTGGCTCCGTGAGAACAGACCCCGCCATCTGCCGGGGCCCTCCAACGCGCCCATCAACCGCCAACTGGGCCAAGACAACAACAACAACAGGAGATCCACTGGCACGGCATGGAGTGCTCACACCAGCTCCAGATACTGGTCCTGTTTCAGTAGCACAGCAGCGTACTGCGAGCTCCACATGTGTATGCTGGTGTGTGAGTGTGGGTGCATGCCTGCATGTATGTGTGAATGTGTACGTATGTGTGTGGCCCAGTATTTGTTGAGTGTGTGTGTCCGTGTGGATGTATGCAAGATGTGCGTTAGAGAGTGTGTGTGCGTTTATGGGTGTGAGAATGTGTGCGTGTGTGTGTGTGACAGAGATAGTCTTTGCAAGTGTGTGTGTCTTTCTGACAATGTGTGTGTGTGTGTGTTTGTGTGTGTGTGTGTTTGAGCATGAATTTCTGTGTATAAGCATGTAAGCATGTATCTGTGTGTGTGTTTTTGCGTGTGTGTGTGTTTTAGCGTGCATATAGCGTGTATATGCACGTAAGCATGTGTGTGTGTGTGTGTCTGTGTGCGCATGGTGTGTGTGTTAGTGTGTGTGTGTGTGTGTGTGTTTGCGTCCCCACGGTGTGTGAGCATTTGCGCGGGGCACGGGGTGGCGGTGTTGCCAGATTTGCGGGTGATGAAAGGCAAATGTAGCATGTAAAAAGAGTGTGATTGTCTGAGGGCCCCTCTGGAGGACGCTGATACAGACTGACACCCGACAGACAGCTGGGATGGCTGAGGGCCACCTGACTTCTGCAGGCACTGAGCCCGAGAAGGGCCCCTGGCTCCCCTGCAACCAGTGTGCGAGAGAGAGAGAGAGAGAGAGAGAGGGAGAGAGTGGGAGAGAGAGAGAGAGGGAGAGAGAGGAAGAGAGAGAGACAGACAGAGAGAGGGAGAGAGAGAGTAAGGGAGAGGGAAAGAGAGAGGGAGGGAGAGAGAGAGAGGGAGAGGGATAGAGAGGAAGAGCGAGGAAGAGAGGGAGAGCGAGAGAGAGAAAGAGAGAGGGAGAGAGTGGGAGAGGGAGAGAGAGGAAGAGAGAGAGACAGACAGAGAGAGGGAGAGAGAGTAAGGGAGAGGGAAAGAGAGAGGGAGGGAGAGAGAGAGAGGGAGAGGATAGAGAGGAAGAAAGGGAGAGCGAGGAAGAGAGGGAGAGCGAGAGACAGACAGAGAGAGGGAGAGAGAGAGCGGAAGAGAGAGAGGGAGAGAGTAGGAGAGGGAGAGGGAGAGAGAGATACAGACAGACAGAGAGGGAAGGAAAGAGGGAGAGAGGGGGGAGGGGGGGTATTATAGGAGCTCACCATGGCCCTTTATTACCAACACACTCAACTAGACAAAGCCTTAATTAAAACATGTCTTTCAGCACTGGGGAAAGACAATGAGGAGGAGGGGGATGGGGGTGGTGGGTGGGGTGGGGGGATAGTGCATCTGAGATCGACACAGCCGCTTTGGAAGCGACTGCAATTCGTGTATATGCAAATACAATGCCCTGCAAAGGAAATTAGGTTTGACAATTTCAATGGATATTACCCTGAAGAAATTAAACAGTTTGCCATCGTCACCCACACGGGCCTTACTGCATGAACTTGTAGGGGCGATAAGGCTCTCCTCTTTGGCATCCCTCTTTGACATCCCAGTGTTTTGCCCCTGAGCCAGGCAGACTGTGTGGAGGATTACCTCATTAAATATTAGGAGAACAATTGCACTGGCAGACTTGACCACAACAGTTATGGCCATAAGCCCAAGCAGCTGACCATATCTGGCTAGAGTGGTACAGGAGGTAGAAAATTTGTTAAGCAATTAGAAGGTTGCTAGTCATCCCTAGTCATCAGCACACACAGCACACTACAGTCATCAACACACACAGCACAGCACACTACAGTCAACACACACAGCACCCTACAGTCATCATCACACACATCACAGCAGCCTACAGTCATCAACACACAGCACACTACAGTCATCAACACACACAGCACAGCACACTACAGTCATCAGCACACTAGCACACTATCAACACACAGCACACTACAGTCATCAACACACACAGCACAGCACACTACAGTCATCAGCACACACAGCACACTACAGTCAACACACACAGCACAGCACACTACAGTCAACACACACACAGCACACTACAGTCATAAACACACACAGCACACTACAGTCATCAGCACACACAGCAGCCTACAGTCATCAGCACACACAGCACACTACAGTCATCAGCACACACAGCACAGCAGCCTACAGTCATCAGCACACACAGCACAGCACCCTACAGTCATCAACACACACAGCACACTACAGTCATCAGCACACACAGCAGCCTACAGTCATCAGCACACACAGCACAGCACCCTACAGTCATCAGCACACACAGCACAGCACCCTACAGTCATCAACACACACAGCACAGCAGCCTACAGTCATCAGCACACACAGCACACTACAGTCATCAACACACACAGCACAGCAGCCTTCAGTCATCAGCACACACAGCACAGCAGCCTACAGTCATTAGCACACACAGCACACTACAGTCATCAGCACACACAGCACAGCGCCCTACAGTCATCAACACACACAGCACAGCAGCCTACAGTCATCAGCACACACAGCACACTACAGTCATCAACACACACAGCACAGCAGCCTTCAGTCATCAGCACAGCAGCCTACAGTCATCAGCACACACAGCACACTACAGTCATCAGCACACACAGCACAGCACCCTACAGTCAGCACAGCAGCCTACAGTCATCAGCACACACAGCACACTACAGTCATCAACACACACAGCACAGCAGCCTTCAGTCATCAGCACAGCACCCTACAGTCATCAACACACACAGCACACTACAGTCATCAACACACACAGCACACTACAGTCATCAACACACACAGCACAGCACACTACAGTCATCAACACACACAGCACAGCACACTACAGTCATCAACACACACAGCAAACTAGAGTCATCAACACACACAGCACACTACAGTCATCAACACACACAGCACACTACAGTCATCAACACACACAGCACACTACAGTCATCAACACACACAGCACACTACAGTCATCAACACACACAGCACACTACAGTCATCAACACACACAGCACACTACAGTCATCAACACACACAGCACAGCACACTACAGTCATCAACACACACAGCACAGCACCCTACAGTCATCAACACACACAGCACACTAGAGTCATCAGCACACACAGCACACTACAGTCATCAACACACACAGCACACTACAGTCATCAACACACACAGCACACTACAGTCATCAACACACACAGCACAGCACACTACAGTCATCAACACACACAGCACACTAGAGTCATCAACACACACAGCACACTACAGTCATCAACACACACAGCACACTACAGTCATCAACACACACAGCACACTAGAGTCATCAACACACACAGCACACTACAGTCATCAACACACACAGCACACTAGAGTCATCAACACACACAGCACACTACAGTCATCAACACACACAGCACACTAGAGTCATCAACACACACAGCACACTAGAGTCATCAACACACACAGCACACTACAGTCATCAACACACACAGCACACTAGAGTCATCAACACACACAGCACACTAGAGTCATCAACACACACAGCACACTACAGTCATCAACACACACAGCACACTACAGTCATCAACACACACAGCACACTACAGTCATCAACACACACAGCACACTAGAGTCATCAACACACACAACACACTACAGTCATCAACACACACAGCACACACAGGAGACTCAGGAAGTTTGGCATGAATCCAGACATCCTCACCAACTTCTATAGATGCACTATAGAAAGCATCTTGACTGTTAGCATCTCAGTGTGGTTTGGAAGCTGCACAGCCATGGACCGTAAGGCCCTACGCAGTGTGGTCAGATCCGTTGAGTTCATCATCGGCAGGAAACTCCCATCCCTTCAGGACATCTACCTTAAAAGATGCCTCCGAAGAGCTGGCAGGATCCTAAAAGACTGTCATCACCCATCCTTCAGACTGTTCACCCTGCTGCCTTCTGGTAGGCGGTTCCGAAGTGTCCGGTCTCGCACCCGCAGACTGGAGAACAGTTTCTACCCTAAGGCCATCAGACTCCTAAATGAAGAATAATGCACTCCTCACTTTACACTTGCCACTTTACTCTTCACTGGCTCACTTTTACTGCTGTTTGCACTACTTTCTCAGTCCAGCTCATGTTCAGTTTAGCTCATGTAGGTTGTTTATCTGTTTAGTATCTGTTTAATATGTGTATTTATGTTTAGTATTGTTAGATTCTGGTGTATTTCCCTTGTATAGCTCTCTAGTGTAGGTGCCTCCATGTCTCTCAGGCCCTCCTGAGGGACCAGGTAGGCCCAAACCCAGGAAAGGTTAACATGTCACCATAACGTATACTAAAGGCAGCTGGTGCCTGTTGAAGACAGTTTCACTCTGTATCTGACCAGGCCCCTCTGTGTAAGTACCATGTAGCATTCCCCCGAGGCGCCCGGTTTATCAGGCCCAAGGGCAAGGGCATGGGTACTGTTTACGTGTTCCTATGTGTGTGTGTAATCCTTCGGTAGAGATGTTATACATTCTGTTTGGCTTACGTAATTATACTGGCTGTTAAATTAGGCTGTGAGCCAGACTCGGGTCGATCAGAGCAAGAACCACGAGAGACGACACCATCTCCTCTCCAGGACGGATCCACGCAGGCTTGCGTGTGCCCTGAAAGAACTCTGTTATACTTAGGCTCAGAAAAGTACTTAGTGATATTTCTTGTCTGCTACAATAAATATCTTTGGCTCTGATCCGAACCATCTCAGCTTCCTTGATTGAGACTCCACTCTACAACCAACGAGAACCACCTTTTGTAGTTAAGAGTATTAGACTAAATATAGAGAGAATCTTACAGTTGGTGCCGAAAAACCCGGCTTCTACTGGACACGGCGTGTCGCCTGTGAACCCTCGCCTGACCTGAGGATCAACGCACTCCGCAGAAGGCCGCATCCGGACTGACGCCAGATCGCTCCAATCCACGGAGGACTCTGCACTGCCCGACTGCTGACTGCCGAAGCGTGGCCCCTGGGAACAAGGTGACGTTTACATGCCCACACGTTTGCTCCATACGAAGTCATTGAACTAGTTTAGATTGAAGTCTGTTGGCATTGTCTCTTTTAATCTGCTACTCAGTTAAAACGAAAAAAAGAGTGGGGAAGTTGTACCATCAAAGATGATTAACCTGTATCAGTGATTCTAGCGCTGGGGTCATTGGATACATGCTTTGTTTGTTATAAATGTTTGTTTGATATACCTATTTGGTTGTGTGTACACGAAACTCTATCAGTCTCGCCGTATTCTGTAAGAGGGGTTTGGACGTCAGTCTCGGAGTTTTCACTTCGAAAGTCGATGTATAATTTGTCTGGGTTGTTTAGATTATAGCTGTTGCTTACGTGTCCCAAACTTAACTCGACGGGGTTGTGTGAAGGCTGTTTCTATGATTAGCTTGTCTAAAAGTTGAAACCGTTGGTGACAATTGTTTTCTGAATGCTTGGATAGATTAACAGTCGAGGTATACAGGATCGCCGTATCTGTATAAGTGTGGTGTCGGTAATAAGCTTTCCGGACAGTTTAGACACCTGGGTTCTAAAAGACGCCGCGGCAGATAAATAAGCCTTTGTACTGAGACTTCAGAAACAGGGAGCTTGTCTAATTTTGACCAGTCTAATCAGAGGTGGAGTATCACGCTTCGCGGACACCTTCCATTGGTTTTATTTGTTAGTCAATAGCCGTGGAGAGTAGAAGGAAGCTCTGCTTTTTGCTGTTACAACAGCCACACTCTGGGTTAGCAGGAAGGTCTTAGTTAGTGCTGCGCGGTGGTTTTAGAATTAAATCAGAATTAGAATTTTTTAGAATTACTCGCAGCGTGCACCATTCTCCCCTCTCTGAGACAGAGAAGGAGGGCGAGGGTGGGGGCCAACGTGCGAGTGGTTGAAAGGAGCAGCTGAAGCCAGCTGTAGAGATAAGGGTGGAATTTTTCACTCGCAGTGTGTGAGACACAGAGAACACACATTGGGGTTAAAATACAGCTACTGAACTTGGAAGTTGCATTTTGATTTGTTTTATAGTGTGTGAGAAACACATTGTGGTTAAAATTACAGCTACTGATTTTGGAAAGTTGAATTGAATTTGATTTGAAGTGTGTTTGCTACAAGAGCACTTTGAAATGGTGATGTCTCAATTTAAACGACTGTTTGTGAAACATGCATTTATAAAGGGACGAGAGGAGTGCCAGCGCAAAGACCAGTTGTTCCAGGTTTTTTTAGCGGAGCTGGAACAAAAATTTGAAGCTGCTGACGAAGTGGCCAGACAGACACTGGCGTTGGAAAGAGTTGCGTCGCAGGGTCATCCAGGGGGGTGGGACCAACAGGGGGCGGCCACAGGGCAGTACCCAGATCTCTCAGCCCCTCCCGATTACGAAATTGGGACGACGCCATCTGGTGGCCATGCGGTGGAATCTCACGCAAGCATGTTTGGAACAGATGAAAGCTATGCAGGAGCAATCCACGGGCCCTACCAACCGAGGCACGTGATTCAGTCACCTATGGGAGCCCACCTGCCTCCACTGCCACTCACACCTCAACAGGGCTACTTGTCACCCCAACCACAATCAGCCCCTCCTCTGCTTCAGCAACAGGCCAACGCAAGGAAATATGATTTGGACACACTCCCCTCATCCAAAGAGACACCTCTGAAGGCCTTGTACCTGCAACCAGACCATCCCGTGAGGGCCAAGAAAAAAACTGACTGCGGCCTGCTGAAAATGGAACCTGTGATGTTGACTGGAAAAGTTCCCCCAAGTGTGAAACAATACCCGCTCAACCGAGCTGCTGTCGATGGACTGAAGCCAATCATCAAAGATTTGTGTGACCAAGGAATCATCTTCAAGACTCAATCTGCCTCCAACGCCCCGGTGTGGCCTGTGAAGAAACCAAATGGATCCTGGAGATTGACGGTGGACTACCGTCTGGCCAATCAAGGCCTCGCCCACCTGAGTCCTGTTGTGGCCTCTGGTGACCAGTTCCTCAAGATCTTCACAGTGCTTGACGCCGTTAACGCCTACTGGTCCGTGCCGTTGGCTCCTGAGTGCCAGAGCTGGTTAGCTTTCACTTTTGATGGGTGTCAATATACCTGGTCTCGCCTTGCGCAAGGGCTGGCTTCAGCCCCCACCATCTACCACCAGGCTCTGAGACGACACCTGACTCTGCCCGAAGCTCCACGCCTGACCTCATCAGTCATCACTTACCTGGACGACATTCTCATCGCATCTGAGACAGAGGCAGAACACGACAAGGATTTGAAGGCACTGATTGATTACCTGTACGAGATGGGTCACAAATTGAGTTATGATAAGGCACAGATGTCCCAACACGAAGTCGTTTATCTTGGACAGAAGATTTCACAAGGGAAAAGAGAGATCACGCATGACAGGACAGCTGCAATTCGCAAAACCCCCGAACCCAAAACAATCAAAGAACTACGTGCTTTCTTGGGAATATGCAACTACAACAGGAATTGGGTGGAAAACTACACGGAGACCGCCCAACCCTTGAACGACATGCTGAAAGGAAAACCAGACTCCCGAGACAAAATCAGCCTCGGAGCCGAAGCACGACAAGCCTTTGAGGATTTGAAGAACTGCCTGTGTGAAGCCCCCGCGCTGGGACTTCCCAATGTTCAGAGACCCTTCACACTCTTTGTCAATGAGTGTCGTGGGTTCATGACATCCGCATTGACACAGGAACATGGAGGATTGTGGAGACCTGTGGGCTACTACTCTGCCAAATTGGACACAACTGCATTGGGCTTTGGCCCATGCCTGAGGGCGGTACAAGCAGTGTACCTCGCCAACCAACTTGTGGAAAATCTTGTGCTGGATCAGAAGATCACCATCCGTTGCCCACACTCTGTGAATGCTTTGCTGGCTGGCAGGAAAGTCCCATGCGTCTCGGATAGCCGCTGGGGAAACTGGCAAGCCGTGCTGGAAGCACCCAACATCTCCCTCCAAAAAGCCTCTGTCTCAAATCTCTCAACCATGATTGCCCCCACGGACGCCACGAACGAAGTAGATGACCATGTGTGCGAAGACTTGATCGCTTTGATGGACCAGGAACACTTTGTGAAAGAAGATCCTCTCCTCAATCCCGAGCTTGTTTTGTACACTGACGGATCTTCACTGGTGGAGGATGGCATCCGGGGAGCTGGATGGGCTGTCACAACGGAACACGAAGTCTTGGAAACAGGATCTATGGATCCCGGAACATCAGCACAGCAAGCAGAGTTGAAAGCATTAACCCAAGCACTCAGATTGGCTGAAGGGAAGTCTGCCACAGTCTACTGCGATTCCCGTTATGCTTTGGGAGTCGTAATGGATTTCGGTCGACTCTGGGCTCAACGCGGTTTTGTCACTGCCAAGGGCACGCCCATCAAAAATGGTCAATTAGTAGCGGACCTGTTGGACGCAATGCTACTCCCCAAAGAACTGGCGGTGGTCAAGGTGAAAGCTCACACAAACTTGGACACCCCAGAAGCCCGTGGTAACGCGCTTGCTGATGACGCATCCAGAAGAGCAGCAAGACAAAAAGAGGGGAGGAGAACTGGAAATGTTGAAATGGAAACTGACCTCGGAACGAAAAACGACTACGCAAAATGCCTACGATTAAAAAAGGAGTCTGACAACGAAGAATGGCGGAAGGAAAGCTTGGCTAGCATAATGGAAATGCAAAACGCCGCAAGCCAAGAGGAGAAATGGGAATGGATGGGAAACAGTGCAAAACTACACGATGACGAGGTGTGGCGACATGGAACAAGAACGGTGGCCCCCCAGAACTTACTGCCATACCTAGCCACGCAACTTCACTCCCTAGGACATGTGGGTGTGGAAAAGATGCGCAACAGGTTTAGTCAAGTCTGGTGGAATCCAAAATTCACCGGTGTGGCAAGAGATGTCGTGAAGCGATGTGTCACCTGTATGAAAAACAACCATGATCGGAAAGTAAAACTTCCCATGCTGAAGGTCCCTGCTCCACCTGGTCCTTTTCATTGCCTTCAAGTGGATTATATTACACTGCCGGCATGCAAAGGATACAGAGACGTCCTCGTGGTCATTGACAAATTTTCTCGTTGGATTGAAGCTTACCCTGCCCGCCGAGGAACAGCTGCCCACACAGCCAAAGTGTTGGTCAAAGATTTCATTCCTCGTTATGGCCTACCAGATCAGATCTGCTCGGATAACGGAAGTCACTTCACTGGAGCAGTTTGTGCAGAGGTATGCCGAATGCTGAACATCGAATGGTCTTTTCACTGTCCTTACCACCCGCAATCGTCAGGACAGGTGGAACGAGCAAACAGAACACTGAAGGAAAGACTGGCAAAGATGCATCAAGAAGGAACACCTTGGGTGGACGCACTTCCCATTGCGCTGAGCAGCATGAGAGCTACGCACAACAAAGATGTGGGTCTGTCCCCCTACGAAGCGGTGTTTGGCCGGTTCTTCAACTTCCCAGGCTCGATGGACCTGCGCACAGCCGATGTGCACCTCACCTCAGACGCATTGATGAACTACTGCATCAAGCTCTCAGAGACCCTCCAGCTGACGTCCAAACAAGTCAAAGAGGCTTGGGTTGAGCCGCCAGAGGGAGGACACTCTCTGGTGCCTGGACAGTGGGTCATGATTCACAAGCCACAAAGAGTTCCGCTAGAGGCCAGATACGAAGGGCCATATCAGATATTGTTAGTTACCCCCTCTGCCATTAGGGTTGCTAACAAGACGAAATGGATCCATGCAAGCCACTGTAAATTAGTTGATGCACCAATTGACTGAGATTGACATTCATTGGGCTGGTAAAAAACCTCTTTCACGTCTGTTTTACAGAGTAGGTGAGAAGAGGGAGGTCAGAGTGCGGGAAGACTTTAATTTCTTATTTTTTATTTTTACGGAGGGCGTAGTGACAAAAGGAAGATTAGGGAATTGAAGTGCAGGTTTCTCCTCTGTCCTCTCGAACCAGTCCAGGTGAGATGTTGGTATAAGTTTTTGGTGGTACAACTTCTTAGGGATTATAATCGCATTTGCTTGTTGCTACTATAATCACATTTGCTTGTCACTATAATAGTGTTCATTTTAATCAAGATAAATGTTTAGTTGCTTAGCAGTAAAGCATGTCATAACTGTGTTAGATGAATACTGCTTCCCCCCCAACTGATACTGCTCTTGTTCTTTAAATCCTATGTACCCCGTGGCTGGAAACCTGAAGATCGTCACCACGACCGAGATCCTGAGATAGCTTGGCTATCTGCACCATCTGAACTGTGTTGCCATCTTCTGAACTTTCCACACCACGAACTGTTACCCTCTTCACCAGCCATCCCCGGAGAAGACTTTTGAAACAACTGTTCCAAAATGACATGCCATGTGTTGTATGCCCTGTTGTTATGTTATCTGTGTATAAAAGGAAATTGTGACATTGACAGCCATTATGAGGTCCACAGAGATAACACCTTCTTGCAGGCTGCGCACGGCTTGGCCAAAGCTAAAGGAGCGCAGGCTTGTTGGGTTTGTGGTCTAATGCAAACCTCCTCACAGGTATCACCTTACATTGCTGTCCCATTCACTATCCCTGAGTACACTGCTGCCTATGGAACACACTCCATAGATGCCCCCTTTCCATGTATCTCCCCCACTCCCAGGTTGGCCGCCCTAAAGGCCCTACCTGAGAAAACTCCCCATTCCCCGACCCATCTCCCCAGAATTGTTTAGAGTAGCCGATCCTTTATTTTCCAATCCCTCACCCTCCTTTTCCTTTTTGTATTTTCTTTCCATATAAGCATAACAAAATGTCAGAGCCATGAAAAATGTTTATTGTTCAGGTTTCAAAGAAATACACTGTTGTTGTTGATGTTTTAAACTACGTTTAAGAACGATCAAGAGGGAGGACTGTTAGATTCTGGTGTATTTCCCTTGTATAGCTCTCTAGTGTAGGTGCCTCCATGTCTCTCAGGCCCTCCTGAGGGACCAGGTAGGCCCAAACCCAGGAAAGGTTAACATGTCACCATAACGTATACTAAAGGCAGCTGGTGCCTGTTGAAGACAGTTTCACTCTGTATCTGACCAGGCCCCTCTGTGTAAGTACCATGTAGCATTCCCCCGAGGCGCCCGGTTTATCAGGCCCAAGGGCAAGGGCATGGGTACTGTTTACGTGTTCCTATGTGTGTGTGTAATCCTTCGGTAGAGATGTTATACATTCTGTTTGGCTTACGTAATTATACTGGCTGTTAAATTAGGCTGTGAGCCAGACTCGGGTCGATCAGAGCAAGAACCACGAGAGACGACACCATCTCCTCTCCAGGACGGATCCACGCAGGCTTGCGTGTGCCCTGAAAGAACTCTGTTATACTTAGGCTCAGAAAAGTACTTAGTGATATTTCTTGTCTGCTACAATAAATATCTTTGGCTCTGATCCGAACCATCTCAGCTTCCTTGATTGAGACTCCACTCTACAACCAATGAGAACCACCTTTTGTAGTTAAGAGTATTAGACTAAATATAGAGAGAATCTTACAGTATCTATGGTAGTGTGGTATGGTGTCCTGTCTTAAGAATTTCAGTGCCCAGTCCAACTCTGTTGTTCTGTGTATCTGACAATAAAAGAGTTGACTTGACTTGACTTGACTTGTACCTGTATCATATCTGCGCTAATGACCAACTATTGCTGCCAATGTTACAACTACTCATACCCCATATATCTTGCGCTGCCATATCATACTGAATACAAATGCTATACAATACATTATCTGTAAGGTTGTGAGTGTGCAGTGGTAATGTAAGTTTATATTGATTATGTTTTTATTCAGTCACACACAGTAACAACAAACAAGTTCAACACAAATAATAATACATTCAAAGTGACTGAAAAGGCACAAGCTGAAGAATAATGCTTGTATTTAAGCCTGTCCTGTTTGACCAATTTAAGCTACCCATCAACATATGCATTTTTATTTTATTTTTTACAAGTAATACATGTAATGGAAATAAAAAAACAAACAAAAGAATTGCCTCCAAAAAGTTAGTCACAAGAAGAGCAATGAAGCAAGATCTCAAATAAACAGCACAAAATCCTGCATACATTATGGACACTTGTAGCCCTCAAAAATTGCTTTAGCTACCATCCCTTTGAAAACAAAAAATGTCTTACACTTTCTTAAGATTATGTTAGCATCATTCCATAATGAAATTCCAACAACAGATATACATCTCCTTTTAATTAATTTTTTGGCATTTGGTACACTAAATTTACAGACATCTCTGAGATTATATTTTGTCTCTTGAAATGAAAAAAACCTTTGTATGCTGACTGGGAGTTGGTTTGATTTAGCTCGATACATTATTTGCATTATTTTATAATATACCAGATCATTAAATTTCATAACAAATGATTTCATAAACAATGGGTTAGTGGGTGCATAATAATCAACCTTATTTATTATCCTTATGGCTCGTTTTTGTAAAATAATGATTTCATTGACAGTTGTTTTATATGTCAATCCCCAGACTTCCACACAATATGATATGTAGGGAAGTATAAGTGAACAGTAAATAATATGTAAGGCCTTATAGTTTAACATGCTTCTTGATTTGTACAAAATTGCTATCATCTTAGAGATCTTTCCTTTGATATAATAAACATGTGGTTTCCATGTTAATTTATGGTCAATGACCACTCCTAGAAATGTTATCTCGGTCACTCGTTCAGCATCACTTATTTTTAATTGAATGTCCTTACCTATTTCCTTTTTCGATTTCCAAAGACCATGAATTAGTTTTTTATTTTTCTATTGAGTGACAATCTATTAACATCAAACCAGGTTTTGAGGATTTCAAAATCTCTTTCAATAGAAGTCAAGAGTTGCTGTAGATTACTACCCGAACAGTAGACTAAATGTTTGTATCAGTTGGATTCGTAGAACGTAATAAATTACATTGCTTGACCGTGTGGCTATTTGTCTCTGTTTTGTTATTGTTATCTTTAATAAAAGTCTCAACAACGTTTATAGGTTACGTGTAGCTATTTGTTTGTAGTTCGCGTCCTAAGTGAAGCGCGCTTCATTCACAAAGTGGCGACTCTCGCGTGAAGCGAATTGTGCCAAGCGAATGGCGACTCTCGCACATGCGAAATGTACCCATTCGCAGACAAGACCTTAGCTCACACAGCACACTACAGTCATCAACACACACAGCACACTACAGCCATCAACACACACAGCACACTACAGTCATCAACACACACAGCACCCTACAGTCATCAACACACACAGCACACTACAGTCATCAACACACACAGCACCCTACAGTCATCAACACACACAGCACACTACAGTCATCAGCACACACAGCACACTACAGTCATCAGCACACACAAAAGTGACTGATAAAATGAGAGATGATGTGATTTTGTCAGTATC
Organism: Sprattus sprattus; assembly: GCF_963457725.1. Classification (NCBI taxonomy): domain Eukaryota; kingdom Metazoa; phylum Chordata; class Actinopteri; order Clupeiformes; family Clupeidae; genus Sprattus; species Sprattus sprattus. The sequence continues at coordinate 29,765,904 of NC_137921.1, forward strand.
AGTTTGGAACCTTCCGCATACTGTAGATTTAAGCAAGTAACCACAAATATTATATTATAAATATTATTTTGTGTTTCAATTATGTCTGTTAAAATAATCAGTGCAAAAAATATTGTGGAAGGATCTATTTGAAGGCGGTTGTTACACCAAGGTATCCACTTAGTGTCCACTTGATAGCTTTAGCACAGTGCCACTGTTAATGCTGATCCAAGTAGTCTGTTGTGGCAGGACATGCCCCTAAAGCCTCCTATAAATTAACGATCCGTGCATCATCTGTGATGTGTCCAACTAATCATTTAAACATTTGGAGTTACACAGTAAAGGCATCACGTATGAATTATTTCAAACGTTTGCCTACGACAAAAGTGATTTAATCAAGATTAATTTTAGATTGGGAAAAGCATGTGATTTGTGAGGTATAGTTTGTCACCTATCAGTCCCAGATAGTCACGTCAGAACTGTTCTAATGTTTAGAATTTCTTAACATGGCAAACTGACTTACTTCTTGTTAGTGTGTATAGGAAACGCTCAAAACTAGTCTCTGTAACCAACAAATAGGCCCCGGGCTCTATACACAAAGCACACTGTTTATGGGGCTCTGTACATAAATGACACTGAAACCAATATGGCGGTATATTATTAGGTGCATTGGAGCTACCCAACAGTCAGTATATTAGTAGGTGCATTGGAGCTACCCAACAGTCCAGTATGCGCTGCATTTCCACCAAGTGCCAGACTTTTCTTCAGAGATTTTTACACTAAAAGCTGTAACAGCTGAAGGCCTTTGACGTAAACAGTGTTTGTGTGAAGAGCGTGCTCACGCCCTCTATGGAGCTACGCAAGGCTTGAGTTCCCTACAGTGCAAGAGGACAGAGCAGAGAATTGGGACTACAAACCCTCAGGGTCCGTAAATATTAATGAACTCCTTGCCACTCGGGAATTCTGTCACTCTCTCTCCCTTTTTCGCCCTCCCTCTCTCTCTTCATTTTTCAGCCCGTTTGTTTAATTAAAAGAGCTCATTTTAGAGAAATTAATGGTTGTCTGTTGCCCGTGGGGTGCCTCTCCGTAGTAAGGCTGTGGACTTGACATTTAGCTGATGTGTGGAGGGGGCGCTTGCGTGGTCGACTCAGGCCAGATCTCTTAACACTGGGGCATTGGCCCCCAGTGCAGCGAGCCACAAGGCTGGGGTAGTGATCCAGTCCGCGCCCCATACATTTATGCTATGTCATGCTTAATTAGACAGGGAGTCCTCATTAGGACTGAAGAAAATACTTGGCAAGTCACATGAAGAGCTTAGTATTCTCCCCAGTGTCTTGTAAGTTTATTTTAAATTCAATGCCATATTTTGTTTCCAACTAGACTTCGCTCTGATATAATATCATACGCTGGGGCCTCCAAAATGGGTCAAACGTGTGGGCCTGTTTTAAAAGAATGATCAGTAATCCCTATTCCAAATGATTCCACAATTAATTTTAAGTTCAGTAATATCCTTTACACTTTCTGAACAATTATTCAAAATGTATTTCTTATCAGATTCATATCAAGGGCGCATTTTGGACCACCTTCTGTGCAACTTGATATCAGCATTTGTATGTCTTCGTCAGAAAAAGTCTTTTAATGCAGTTTAAATGCACGGCTTCTCTTGAAACTGTGTGAAATCAGCAGCTTGCGCGGAGTGACACGGAGGAGAGCGGCACAGCCTGAAAAGACTAACGTCACAACGTATGATGAAACAAACGGGGCCTAAGGCAGCCTACGGCTTCACACTGTGCAGAGCGTCATTTTTAATAACTCTGACAAGGTATCAGATGTACTCATCTTCTCCCGAACAATAACAAGGATAAACAGGATTTCCGTCGCAGGGAATTAGCGCCACGCTCCTCTTTCACTTTTTTCTATCTTTCCTTTTTTTTAAAAAGAGGACCATTTCCTCTTTTCACGGAACCATTCACTGCGAGGCACAATACAAATCACACTGGGCAGTCGCTTCAAATCGGGAGGCATGGACTAGTTTTTCTTTTCTTCCTCCTCTTCTGCTCTCTCTCTCTCTCTCCTCCCTCCATCTCTCCATGAGTATTGTGAGCCAGACAGATTTCTTGGAGAATAGAAGCATTCTCCATTCCTCCATCCGTTTTAATTGCTTTCTCGATGGTAACAAAGGCGTCATTTTACTAAGAACCAGACCACATACAATAATGATTTCTCCACTGGCCTGTCCTACTTATTTCCATGTTTGAAAACTTTTTAATTCAAATTGCAGCGTAGATTAATTGTCTGATATGTAAAGCATTGTTCCGCATACTAATTCTACAAGGTTTTTTTTTATTGTGCTGAGCATGTCTTTTGACACGGCCCTAATTAACACCCAGATGTGAGCCTTTTTATGACATGTAAGCGCATAAATGAGCTCATTACCGCACCTATTGGGGGAAGCAAACTGACCAGTAATGAGAAGCGTCATTTCTCTAAGGTTTAACGCTTGCACAATGGGCTGCTTCTACAAGGCACAGAAAGCATCAATGGACCCTACTTTTGGTACCATCCCATGAGAAAAAAAACTTGGACCTTGCATATTGTACCTATACAACACGAAACCACTCCATAATCACTCTCAAATAGCTGATGCACAAGAATCAATTAACATCTACATGAATGCTGCAAATTACTTTTATTCCACGCGCTTATTTGAAATGATAGTAGCCGTCTCTTGGCCTAGACCGCCTCAGCAGCAGACGGCAAGTGTACTCCTGATGTAGGGGTGCCCTCTGGATGCAGGAAGTGGGTATTACTGGATACAGGAGAAAGAGGGGAGAAAAAAACACAAGAACCTTCAGAAAAAAAACTCGGCTCGCTCGCAGCAAAGACAATTTGAATTCTTTCTCCTTACCGTGGCGCCCCGTGCCCGCTATCGAGCAAAGTAAAGCCAAAGCTGTGCAAAAAAAAAATTGTGTTGCGTACAAGTGTTACTTTTTACGCACAAACGGGCTCTCATCATTAGCACATCTCCACAGAGAGATGGTGTAAATATGCCGGTGCGAGTGTGTGTGTGTGTGCTCATTAGACTGTTTTAGCGTGTTTGCCACCTTCACCAAGGCGCCTGACAGTGCACAGGGAGGAATGTGCCAGCCTCCCGTGTGAATACTGCAGGAGGAGCTCACCTAGGCTGCTTCTGAGGATGGGGCTTCAGCCCAAGGGAACTGGTGATGGGAGAGAGAGAAAAGAGAGAAAGAGAAAGAGGGGAAGAATTTAGAGAAAGACAGAGGGGGGAGGGTGGTGGAGCAAGAGAAAGACAGAGAGAGAAAGACAGAGAGAGAAAGACAGAGAGAGAGAAAGAGAGAGGGACCAGAAAGAGAGAGGGACCAGAAAGAGAGAAAGAGATCATGATTATGCATGTGCTACACCAAACCCACACCTTGAGCACATTTAAAAAAAACTTTCTGAACAAAAACACCTGAACCTCTGCGTGTGTGGAACTAGCCCAAGGGAGCGAGTGATGGAAGAAGATGGAGAAGAAAATAGGGAGACTGAGAGTGAGAAACTATTTCAGTGTGAAAAAGCCTGCCAGTCTCACATACATCCATATTCACACAATCATGCACAATACATGAGAACAGACTTTTTAAAATGGCAAAGCTATGATTTCTAAAATTATAACACAAACACATTTGTTCATCTAGCATTTTGAATGACATATTTAATTAATATTTTAAGTAAAGCACTATCCTCAAATTGTATTCTATGAGAGCTATGCGACTTAGACTAATGTTTTCATTGACTCTGTGGTGCTGATTTGAAATGCTCGACTTCATCTACAAAGCATGAAATCATTAGGTTATTGATCCCAATGCAATTTTCAATCCACTAGAAACATTCCAGAAGAAAAAGTTCATGAATATTTAAATAGTTGAAATATTTCAAGTGGACAGGACCGAGTAACTATTTTAAACTGTCATGAACTGATCCTGGTAATTAAAAAATACAAACTGCATTAGAGAATGAAGCCTTGGAGAGGATGATAGCTCAAGGGTAAGAGGGTAGGGGAAAGGTATTTCAGAGGTACATCAGACATACAATATGTCTGTGTTTAAATAAACACTAACAGTCATAGAATATCACAGAATAACCTAAAACATCTTTAAGAGTACATCTTTTTAAGAGTACATCTTTTTAAGAGAACATCCTTGTTCATCCTGCCCAACACTAAAATCTAACACAATCCCTGAAGTTGACAGATTTCCAACTGTCTCTTTTAAAACTGTTCTTTCGAAACTGTCTCTTTAAAAATGCACAGCTGCATTCTGTACACTTGCCTTCTATGAAGCATGCAAGAGCTTAATCTAGTCTAATCCAGTTTTTCCCATGTATTGCCATGCTTGAATATTTACATTTGTTTTCACATTTTCATATGCTGACTGTTGATGTTCTGTGTGCATCCTTGTGTGTGTTTTGAAACAAGTGTGTGTTTGGAAAAAAAGCCCAAGGCTGGATCCTCCAGCACGCCTGGACCTGGTGTGGTGATGGATGAGAATGTGTGTGTGTGTGTGTGTGTGTGAGTTTGAGAGTGTGTGTGAGTTTGAGAGTGTGTGTGAGTTTGAGAGTGTGTGTGTGTGTTTGAGAGTGTGTGTGTATGTGTGTGTGTGTGTATGTGTGTGTGTGTGTGTGTGTGTGTGTCTGAGAGAGAGTGTGAGAGTGTGTGAGATTCTTGGTTGTACTATACGTACTCTGGCGCTGCAAACGGCGGCATGCCTCTGGGTCCGGTGGAGAACTTGGTCAAGGAGTCATTGCCTGGGCACTCTGCCCGAAAGATAGAAGCAGAGAGGAGTTAGTGCCGCCACAGTGCACATACACAAACAGTGAAGAATAACAAATAATTCTCTTCAGATGACCGTCGGTGCTTCTTAAAGTGCGGTGGGCAGCGAACAGTTTACCTTTAATGTCAGCCCTGCCCTGTGGGACGATCAGTTTGAGGCCACGCTGAACAGAGAAGCGCACAATGGTATGTTCATCTGAAACACACAACCATACACACCAAAAAATAAAAGATGCCGTTTGATAATCTGCACTAGGACTGAAGCCATTGTCGTATGTATGAAGCTCACTCTGTGGGCTGCAATAGGACTGAAGACACTGCCCTATGTATGAAACTCACTTTGTGGGCTGCAGTAAGACTGGAGCCATTGCCGTATGTATGAAGCTCACTGTGTGGGCTGCACTATGACTGCAGCCATTGCTCTTTGTATGAAGCTCACTCTGTGGCCTGCAGTAGGACTCAAGCCATTGCCGTATGTATGAAACTCACTCTGTGGCCTGCCCCACTAGGACTGAAGCCACTGCCGTATGTATGAAACTCACTCTGCGGGCTGCAATAGGACTGAAGCCACTGCCGTATGTATGAAACTCACTCTGCGGGCTGCAATAGGACTGAAGCCACTGCCGTATGTATGAAACTCACTCTGCGGGCTGCAATAGGACTGAAGCCACTGCCGTATGTATGAAACTCACTCTGAGGGCTGCAATAGGACTGAAGCCACTGCCGTATGTATGAAACTCACTCTGCGGGCTGCAATAGGACTGAAGCCACTGCCGTATGTATGAAACTCACTCTGTGGGCTGGCCCACACTCACCAGTCAGGGATATGATGGTCTTGACCGCTTTGTACCAGTTATTCTTTATATCCATGGAATCCGTGTTCTCAGCAGTCTTGACCTTCTCCTCCTCCTTTTTCGGCCTCTTCACTACTTTCTGTCCAAACAGTGTCATCATCACCCGAAATATGCAATACCTACAGGGGTGGGGTGGAGGGTGGGGAGGGTTAAAAAATAACAATCCATCCCATTTCATTACAGCCTAAGATATCATTGAGGACAGACTTAATAAGGAGACAAGTTACTTCTTCCAGCAGATCATCAAGACGGGGAAGACAGTGACGATGGCCGTGTAGAAGAGGGTGCGGTCCACCCTGCCGGAGTTAAAGAGATGAAGGATGCTGTCTCTTTGGGCCTCTGAGATGTTTACCTGTAGAGAGATGGCACAGTCACTCACAGCAGTCAGGCAAAACTGACCAATAAGTTTGAGTGCTTGGTGTTGGTCTGATTATGGCTTGGAGGATTAGGAATTAAAAAATCTTATAAAATCACCGAATTGCAATCAATCCAAGAACAAGCTTATCCATTAGTGACCTCTCCTGGTCATACCAAGCAGAGCACTTTACAAGGATTCCAAAGTGGGGTTGAGGGGACTGGGATTGAGGTCCTCTCACCAGATGAAGCAGGGGGAAGGTCTTCAGACAGACTGAGTGACTAGTTTATGGACACGTACCCTGAGTTTAGGTGAGAACTCCGACTTGAGGAAGAGTTTGATGATCATGTCAGCCTTCTGATGAAGCATGGCATAGTCATTTTCCCCGTACAAGCCAGCAGAAGCCATAGCCATTCCAGAGTCTGCCAGGCTCCTGAACCTGACACACAGGTGAGACACGTATTCAAATTTCAAAGTTCAAGTTCAAAGTACTTTATTGTCATTGTCACAAAGACAACGAGACAGTATAGGCAGCAACAGACAACTAAAAAACTTAGGATGCTGTGAACATTATCTTCCACAGCTAAATAATAATAAATAACAATTAATAAATAGATTAATAAATATCTTTGAGTAAATAAAAAAAAGCAATATATCTATATATTGAGGTGCATAAATAGTTGCAGGGTAGAGTGTTAGGGGGCAGTCCATGGGGGGCTGGGCCGGGGGGAGATGAAGGGGGTGAGCTGTTGAGAAGCCTTATTGCATCAGGATAGAAGCTCTTTGCCACCCTGGAGGTGCGTGCCTTTGTCGATCTGAAACTTTTCCCTGACGGGAGTAACATGAACAGATGTTGGGCAGGATGGGAAGGGTCCATGAGGATGCTATTTGAGCTCTGCAGGCAACGGAAGAAGGAGATGGAAATACACGGTAGGTGCATTTGCTGGTAGCAAACGGTGGAGTGGCCATGTTAGCCGAGGGCTCCTTACACTGAAGAAACTACCTCCAGGAGTGGCTCTTGTTCTGGCTTTCCAAAAGTATTCTGTAGGTGAGTCTAGTTAGCCTGGGTGCCATCCGTTTGTACGTGTTCCACTGATTGCTTCCTTCTCGCTGAACAAACGTTTGTTCAGCGAGATCAGTGGAACGCGTACAAACGGATGGCACCCAGGCTAGAGTCTGGTAGCAAGCTGATGCTTTTTTTTTTTTTTTTTACCATGACAATGGTTTCCATGGCACCAAACTTTAGGAAGAATCCTGCTTATTTACCATATCAGTCTTGTAGATAAGATGAGTCTCATTTCAGCATATTGTGTAGTCTCACCTCTCACACTCCAGGTAGAAGGAGAGGTCATTCACCAGGAATTCCACGATTATGGGCTTGCAGTTGATGAGGCGAGTTTTCAGGGGGGCGGTGTCCTCCTCTCTCGACAAGTGTGTGTTTGACATGTCATGTGATGAAGGACTTGGGCTCGCCTCCATTGCTGTAAGAGTTCCACTGATCAGTTTATCCACTCTCTACTGTGCCACCTTATGCCAATGTTGTCTCTACCTCCACAGCAGCCTGGGTACTTACATTCAGAGAAGGCTGGGTAGCTCTGCCGCAGGAACTGCTCAAACTCACCACGGGTGGTACTGTTTAACATGCCAGCGTTGAACTTACACACACCCTTAATGAAGCGATTCAGAATGCTCCAGACGTTTTTCTGTGGGGAGGGGGGCATGGAAGGAGGGGACCAAAGACAAAGACAGAGAGAGTGAGACGGAGACGGAGAGAAGGGGAGAGTGTAAAAAACCAAACATCACCCCATTCGTATAAATGAGTCGCGCTACCACAAATATAATTAAATATATAAACTTTTGTTCTTGCAATCTAAGTGTAACTTTAACGGTTAGTCTAAGCCAGGTATCTGCAACATTCACAATGACTATGGTAGAAATATTCCCTGGCAATTTCTCAATTTCTTCTGATCTTATCTGGCCATCTTGAAAAAAAAAAAAAAAAAGCTGGGACACTCAGTGCTTCACCAGTTTGCTTTTGATTTTGACTTCTCTGGCAACGGTGTCCGGGACAACAGTGGGACAGACGGGGAAGATGTCCTGGTACTCCTTAAACCTGTCGCCACGGAAACAAAACATTATACAGACAAATTCAATATCACACAAAGCAGTACCCTGAGTTAACAGTCATTATTTGTCTTTTTTTTACTTCTTTTAGTCCAGACAGACAGTTCCACTGCACAGTAAGTGTCCCTACTACAGGCATCTTATGGGCTGTACGTAACAGGTAACTATACTCTCCTCAAGTATATATTAGACCATGTTATTGAAATAAGTATTGTCTTGTAATTACAGAAGTTGATGTAAAAAGTACATGTAAGTAACTCATTAATTAAGTATTTATTAAATACTGTTAGACATTTAATATAAGGTTTGGGTGGATAAACTCTTCTTGAGGTAAACTGCTTTACTTTTGAGCTGATAGATTACCATTTAGCCTCTAGGGACTTGTTGACCACATCTTGGATGGTGTACAGGATTTCACAGACCACTGGTCTCATGGTGACCACCTTGTTAATTATGTCTGCATTGCACTGCAAGTAATCCACTGCAAAGAATGGTCGTCACATTAGTCTTATAGTCAAATCTATAATAGCCTACAGACTCTATGGTGTAGAATGAACTGTAATTAAAGTAGACATTGTTCCATACAGTACCAGTCAAAAGTTTTCTTTACTTTTATTATGTTCTACATTGTAGATAACACTTGTTTTGTTTAGTACATAATTCCATATGTGTTCTTTCGTAGTCTTCGGTATTAATCTACAATGTAAAAAAAAAAAAACTGTACATAATAACAACATTTAAAGTTAACTAGCGTTAACTAGCGAGCTAAAAAAAAGTAAAGACAGTACTGGCATCTTCCCGCCGAAAATACTTCTCCACGATGGCATGGATTTTCCGTCTCTGGAGTTTGACGGCCTTTTTATTTTGGGAGGGGTCGATGGAGCGCAGGTGTTCCACTTCCTGGATGAAGAGCAGAGCACCTTGGGCGCTATGGTAACGCAGGTAGCGTTTGAAGTAATCGAGGTGCGTGGGGTTCCTGAACAGGTCTCCGTAGGTTCTAAGAGCAAAAGTAGAACGAAATGATCATCTCTGATGGGGGGGTGAACAAATTAAATTAGGAAATTAATCACCCAAGTTAGGGATGCTTAAACCTTGGCCTCATAGATGGCGTGTGGTAGAAACTGTTTTCCTTCTTCAAATCCTTTCTGGTTGAGTTGGCAGACGACACATTTCTGGAGGTGGGTCTATCTAGGTTGAAATAGAAAAGATTCTCTTCCTGCTCATTTTGATGAAGTGCACATGGACTCACTGATATAAGGGGAATGCCTTACATTACATCATCATAAGTTATCCTGTGCTTCCCTCGTTTATTACTTCACAGTCACGTCAAGCAGAGAATGGTGTGTTTTTGTTGTAACATCTAGAACGTGGTCAAACTGAGACGTTGACAAAATCTCATCTTGTTTTTGTTTAGGGTGTTGGGTTTACTGAATGCAGCGGAAAGTTTGCAACTAGAGATTTTGTTTTGCTTCTATAGCAAGTACATCGCTTCAGTTGCCTGTGTGCCCGTCTTCTGTTCACAGCAAAACACGTTGGGATCAGAAATGACAATGAGGTTCTCCACTGAAGCATAACAGCACATTTCTCATTCATAAAAAGACAACTTAAGTCCCAGGGATCACCAGTATAACACCTCTTCAACAGTCTAAGTCAGCTTTATATATACATTATTATACGTGTAACATATGTATACATTACTAAACGTGTAACATATGTATACATTACTATACGTGTAACATATGTATACATTATTATATGTGTAACATATTTATACATTACTATACGTGTAACGTATGTATACATTACTTTACGTGTAACATATGTATACATTACTATATGTGTAACATATGTATACATTACTATATGTGCAACATATGTATACATAACTATACGTGTAACATATGTATACATTACTATACGTGTAAAAAAGGATGTTGTGTATGATTTTGAAAAGTAATGGATTTCATTATTTGTTATTTGATTGTGAAATACAAAAGCAAAACACACATGGGCCTAACACTACTCATCATAGCTTGTTAAAGTAATAACTAGATAATTCTGCAGCTCAAGGTGTCAAGGTTGTTTATCTCGGAGAGCTTGTTCTTACCTGATGGTGGCCTTTCCTTACAGTAGAGATGGTAATTGGCACTTAACCTCTCTACTGCCACTTTAGGGAACTTCAGGGCTAGCTGCTCAAATGGCATATCATACACATCTGTGTAACAGAAAAGATTTGATATAATTTTCTATTTTTAATGCAGGCCCACTATTGACGGACAGTGGAATCAAACGATTTCCTTTGGATACTTTTGCTGTCTGAATAATAAATATCTCTTGGCTGAAATGTGTTAGCTTTAGAGGGACATTAACAAACAAGGTTGAAACTATGTTGAGTTGGTGCTCTGTGATTTAAAGGGAAACTTTGGGATCAACCTGGGCCCTATTTTTAGATATGTTTGGTGAAATGCATTTTCATTTTAATGTTAATGAATGTACACTGTCCCTCTTGATCAAATAAACAAATTGATTGATTGATTGATGGATTGAAATTATATTAAAAAAATATTTTGGCTGGTAAATTTTACACCTTACATGCCAATGGCAGGTAGGCCTAAAAGTTAATTTTATACCCTGTGTATTCTACTCGGGCTGGCACCCATTCTCTGTAGCTGGCACCTTCTGGATGCTTCCGATGTCATCAGACATAAGTGGTGATGTCCATTGTGAAAATATCATTCTGTGCAACGCTATTTGAATTAAGGAGCTGCTTACTACACTGTAACAAAACTAGCAGTGGTGCTACTGAAAAATAATGCAGCGGTAGTTTAAAACTAGCAAGTTTCATCAAGCGGACACATTTTACCCCCAAACTTACGAGCAAACTTACCCTCCACTGGTCCCCCTGGCTGCAGGTGAATAGACCCTCCTCTGGCCACGTCCTCCAATGCCAGAAGCACCCAGGTTTCATCTGAGAGGAGCTCTGTGTCTGCATACCCACAGCAACCATGGGAGAGAGCCAGGGCCTCAGTCATGCGCCTGATTTGCTGCTCTGCTGTATTCTGTCCACTAGGGGGCACTGTCTGCATTCTGGTCACACGTGCTGACTCCATTCTGCCAAACTAGACATGGACATGATCAGCATAAACTGGATTACACAATGGGACGCATTCCACCTACACGCACGCATGTCAACATGGTAACAGTCTGCCTCCATACATCACTATAACAACCATGGGTGAGTATATATATACAGCCGCGGAAAAAATTAAGAGACCACTTCAAAATTATCAGTTTCTCTGGTTTTACTATTTATTGGTATGTGTTAAAGTAAAATGTACATTTTTGTTTTATTCTATACCCTACTGGCAACATTCCTACCAAATTTCAAATAAAAATATTGTCATTTAGATCATTTATTTGCAGAAAAATGACAATTGGTCAAAATAGCAAAAAAAAAGCAGTGTCTTCAGATCTCGAATAATGCAAAGAAAACAAGCTCATATTCATTTTTAAACTACACAATACTAATGCTTACACTTAGGAAGAGTTCAGAAATCAATATGTGGTGGAATAATCTTGATTTAAAATCACAACTTTCATGTGTCTTGGCATGCTCTCCACCAGTCTTTCACATTGCCGTTGGGTGACTTTATGCTACTCCTGGCGCAAGAATTCAAGCAGCTCGGCTTCTTTTCATGGCTTGTGACCATCCATCTTCCTCTTGATCACATTTCAGAGTTTTTTTTATGGGATTCAGGTTTCGAAATTGGGCTGGCCATGACAGGGTCCTGATCTGGTGGTACTCCATCCACACCTTTACTGGCCTGGCTGTGTGGCATGGAGCATTGCCCTGCTGGAAAAAACATTTCTCAGAGTTGGGGAACATTGTCAGAGCTAAAGGAAGCAAGTTTTTCTTCCGGGACAACGTTGTACTTTGCCTGGCTGAGGTTTGTAAAAGACCATAAGGATTGAAAAAAGCGGACTGGAGGGTCTTCTAGTTCGTCTTCTCTGATGAGTCCAATTTTCAGCTTTGCCCAACACATGGTCGTCTGATGGTTAGACGGAGACCTGGAGAGGCCTACAAGCCAGAGAGTCTTGCACCTACTGTGAAATCGGACTCATCAGAGAAGACGAACTTAGAAGAACCTCCAGTCCGCTTTTTCAATCCTTATGGTCTTTTACAAACCTCAGCCAGGCAAAGTACAACGTTGTCCCGGAGGAAAAACTTGCTTCCTTTTGCTCTAACAATGTTCCACAACTCTGAGAAGTGTTTTTTCCAGCAGGGCAATGCTCCATGCCACACAGCCAGGCCAGTAAAGGTGTGGATGGAGTACCACCAGATCAGGACCCTGTCATGGCCAGCCCAATTTTGAGACCTGAATCCCATAAAAAACCTCTGAAATGTGATCAAGAGGAAGATGGATGGTCACAAGCCATGAAAAGAAGCCGAGCTGCTTGAATTCTTGCGCCAGGAGTAGCATAAAGTCACCCAACGGCAATGTGAAAGACTGGTGGAGAGCATGCCAAGACACATGAAAGTTGTGATTTTAAATCAAGGTTATTCCACCAAATATTGATTTCTGAACTCTTCCTAAGTGTAAGCATTAGTATTGTGTAGTTTAAAAATGAATATGAGCTTGTTTTCTTTGCATTATTCGAGATCTGAAGACACTGCATCATTTTTGCTATTTTGACCAATTGTCATTTTTCTGCAAATAAATGATCTAAATGACAATATTTTTATTTGAAATTTGGTAGGAATGTTGCCAGTAGGTTATAGAATAAAACTAAAATGTACATTTTACTTTAACACATACCAATAAATAGTAAAACCAGATAAACTGATAATTTTGAAGTGGTCTCTTAATTTTTTCCGCGGCTGTATATATATACATAACAAGACCAACTTGTTACTCTAGAAACATGGTACTTCATATCAAACACTCACAAGATGAGAGCTGAAATGTTGATCCTCTTCATCCAAAAATGAGTCATAGGAGATGCTGAGAACCTGTGAATGTTTTTTTTACATTAGATTTCAATCACATTCCACTTCATTAGAGGGCACGATCATAAAAATACCCTCACAGCTGATTTAGATATTGCTTACATAAACTCTAAGTGTATTCTCATGAAATGAATTAAACAACTCTGTCAGCTAAAATGAAAAATCATATACTGTGAGACTCTTTTGGGCTGTGTAATCAGCATCTAAAATTTCCAGTCCAATTTAATTAACCAGATGGGAAGATCTACGTTATTGCCAGCAAATTACTTTGTGTGTGAACTGTACATTGAGGGGGCAAGGTGAACCCCTATGGAGATTAGATCTGATGGAGGCTAGCAAGAACTGCTAACATCACCTACAACTGCAATTGTTTTGATTAATCTCTGTAGTGACTAGAACATGATTTTGACGTTAACATCACCTTACAGATGTCGTGTTGCGCTGCATAAATCCATGGCACAGCTTCCCCGGACGGCAGGAGCTCGCGCAACCGGGCACAGGTGCTGCTCTCTATCGACAGCATCCTCTCCGCCTCTCCACTCAGAAACGTGTCCGCGACCCTCCTGGCCAGCGCCTGTTTCTGCACGTTCAGCGAGTCCTCGCCCTGCATCTTCAGCAGGAGGTGGAGGAGCACGTCCAGCTCCTGCCACAGAGCCAGGTGAAGTAGCGCCGCCTCCTGTGCCCTGTGCTCCAGGAACACCCTGTAGGGGCCCCCAGCCATGCCGTCCGCAGACATGGCCGGACCCACGTGGGCGTAGCGACGGGCACTGGCAGGTGGCGCGGGTACGTCCACATTGACGGGCACGTGGAGGGCAGGGGTGGCCATGCAGACGTGGGGAACGTCCACGTCGGGCAGCACCTGGTCTTTGCCAGCGCGGGAAGCCTGGATGGACAGCTGGAAGCCTCCTGCAGTGCCCACGCCATCAGGCTGCATGGCGGTGGGGATCAGGTCGCTGTCTTTGTTGTGTGCAATACTGGTGCACCCATCCAGGCTTCCTTTACCCTCCAAAGGAAGCCACTGACAGACACCTAGAGTGTCCTCCTGTCCTTCACCTCCAGTGGTAGTTTGAGGAGGTTTCTTGGAGCCCAGCTGACATCTCCAGAGAAGCTTCTTGCTTTTTTTCGAGTTGTAGGAGGAAGGGCTAACAGCCGACCGTTCCAGTTGACTTTCCTCCACTCCGGGCAGGACTGGGGACACCTGAGGTCCATCACACAAAGCCAAGTGGAAGTACTCCTCCAGCAACGGTCTGCCCTGGGCCAGGCGCTCCAGCTGGGCCTTACAGTGGCTCAGGAAGTGAGGTGCCCAGTAGCGCCTGAGCCGGAGCACGGCCTGAGTCCTCATCCTCCACAGCATCTGCTGTTTGCCATCCTCTGGGTGATCGCCGGCCAGAATCTCCAATGCCTCGGCTAAGGACAAAACCCGTAGGAAGACAAATGAAAACAAACTATATTTATTGTGAAATACAATTATATTATACACTGCTCTTCCGCTCCTGTGTAGCTATACTGTATTAGGTTAAACTACACAATGCTAGACCTATAACATAGTATACTACACTATACCATACTATACTACACTACACTATATCACAGCATACCTACACATCTGCACTATATCATACTACACTATACTATACTTATACCATACCATACCATACTATACTATACTAAACTACACTACATCACAGCATACACGCATCTACACAATACCATACTACACTATTCTATACTTATACCAACCAAACTACACTATACCATACTATAATACACTACTATACCTATATCATACTACACTATACTATATCATACTATTCTCCACTATACCCTACTATACTACACTATATTGTCTTTCAGTTAGCAGCTTTTTCCCAATGTGACTTACAGTAACGTACAGATAAATATTTCCATCAGTATAACTTGTGTCAAACCCATGATCTTGGTGCTGTCACCACCTTGCTGGACCAGTTTCTCCATGCTATATTGTACTGTGCTGGAATGCCTTATCATTATTCTGTACTGATTACATAGTACTGTACAGTTATAGTTATTTCTCCTATCAGGGCGTCACATGATATGGTGACGCATGTCCTGACCTGTGGAGATGTGGCAGGCGGCCGTGACGCTGGAGCCCTCCTTGAGGTGGTTGAGCTGGATGACTGAGAGCAAGGCCCGGTAGCGGACACTCGGAGCCGAGACCCGCTCCTGCTTCGGCAGACTGAGCAACCGGCTTACTCTCACACTGAACAGAACCAACTCCTCCCCTGCACTCACCAACAGGCACAGAGACACACACGCACACAGAGACATACACACACACACACACACACACACACACACAAACACACAGTCACATCATCCCCAGCACTCACAACAGGCACAGAGGTGACACAAACGCATGCCCACAGCACAGTCATATCAAGGGGACAGGTTGATGAGATGGTGCTTACATCATTTGTCATTAATTACTTGATGATTTAGTGTCATTTTAATGGATTCTCCTCAGTCCTATGACCTCTTATGTTGTTTCAAACAAAGATGATCAAGAAAAAGGTCTTTAAGACAACTTACACGGTTCATACATACACAATGCAATTTCAGTGACAGGGTAGAGGCCAAGGTTGTGTGTGTGTGTGTGTGTGTGTGTCTCTCTATGCAGCCCCTGACAGGGATCCATCCACCTTACCACGAGTGCCTGCAATGAAGGAGCTGAAGCGTTGCAAGCCCCTCACACTGCCCACACACCTCTTCAGCAGCCACTGCTCTGCACTGGGCCATGGCTGCTCCACTGCTCACAAACACCAGAAGAATCAGAATCAGAATTGTTTTCATGGCCAAGTAGGTTTACACCTACCAGGAATTTGGCACTTGGCGAGATTTTGATCCACTTACTGATACATAGATGTATCATTCAATGTATTCTACACAGACAGAAACAGATATAATATCATTATGTTGAGTTGAAGACACTTTAACAATGCACCTTTGGTTTGAAAGGATGGAAGCTGCAGGACCTCTGTGCATAGCAAGTAGTGGTGATATAGTTCAGTTTGCCTAAATAAGGCTAATCGATGTGTTGCCAACCACTGCAGAAACCCGTGTCCATCAACCTGCTACACATAGAAATGACCACTGTTGCTAAAGCAGATAATTAACTAAATTCTTTCCTAGCCCTTTCCATTTACCAATGAAT
Organism: Sprattus sprattus; assembly: GCF_963457725.1. NCBI lineage: Eukaryota > Metazoa > Chordata > Actinopteri > Clupeiformes > Clupeidae > Sprattus > Sprattus sprattus. The sequence continues at coordinate 29,782,245 of NC_137921.1, forward strand.
GAGTGAATGAATGAAATAATGAATGAATGAAAGAATACTTGGGAGTGCTGAACTGCCGGATACAGAATCCACTTATTGTCACGCAGAAGGTAGAGAGGAGTCTGTCCAAAAACCTTCATTAGAAAAAAAAGACATTAGTGACAAATGGTGGATTGAAATGAACAGATGTGGTTTATAATATCAGAATAGGAAGAAAAAAAACCACTAACAGGTAGGTTGAGGAAGGTGTTGAAGAAATCCACAAAAACGTCATCTTTCAATAGTTCAGGTAACATTCTTTTATCTTTCTCTCCTGAAAGATTATTGAATGGATTTCAAACTTCTACTAAATTAGTTCAAGTACAACCAGCTTGCTGGGTGATGTTTAAGTACAATGCAATGAGCACACATGATTAATCTGAATACAAGTTTACTGTAGAACAGAAAGCCAACTGCATTGTCAACATATGTTTAATGGAAGCATATACACCTTTATGTTAACGTCAATTGTCTCAGCTTTCCTGAACGTAACCTACTGAAACAGCTGCTTGAACCCTCTGTCAAAGTATTCTCTCTCATGACTCAAGATCCGGACGTAGGCTGAGTTAAATTACATTGGGATAATCGCAGGCTGGATATGACTACACGTCGAAGAGTTCTAAATGCACGCACAGTCAATTATCTATGACGTGATAATCTGTGTTGATTGCATATTGTTCTGTAAAACCAGTTTCTAGCGTCGAAATGTCGGGAATAAAGTTAAAATACCATTTCGAGAATAAAGTAAAATGTTTGAGAATAAAGCTGAAATAACATCTCGAGCATAAAGGCGACATGTTGATAATAAAGTCGTAAAGTTGAGAATAAGGAAGAAATGGCTGGCTAGGCTGACTACTTTAATTCTACTATGATGGTAACCTAAAAGTAAAGCATAACGTTAAGTTATTGATATGACACATCTTTCAGTAGCGGCCAGTAGCTGAAAGCAGTCAGTCGCTCTCTTAGGCCGGATGGTGAACCCTGTTATCGTTTCATCCCGCTCCGCAGACGGCGAACTACACAATCTTTAGCTCATAAAAAAGAACGAGTCGTGCTGAGCTACCAAAAAAAGTTCGCCGCTGACTTTCCAGGCGATTGTCGATACGTCTATGTTTTATGCAGAACTAGAGCCTTCACAGCGTAATAAGATTTTGATCACGAGTGGTGGCACGGTTCGACATGTGATCGTTCTACACCAATGAGGTAGCTGCTATTTGACAACAGACTGGCAAGATGGCGACCACCATGGTTTGAATTTACGTTACAGATAAAAAGGAAAACAGCCGAACATCCTCAAAATCGGGCCAAAGGGATTCTAAACAGTGGTGTATACCTAGCCACGTCCAAGAAGAACAATGAGGCCAATATCCGATAATGTTATGTTTATGTTAAGTCATTTAAATCAAGTTTTAAATACATGAGAATACGCCTGACAGTATCTAACATGGACTGTGAACACCCAGCAAACAGTGGGGTGTACTACGAATCTCGTTACAGATAGCCGGGCTATCTAGAGTGAGGCTTGCTAAAACCTTAACTGGGGCTATAAGTTAAGTGGTACTACGACCGCAGCTATGTGATATATTTGTCAAACTGGGTTTGGATAGGTGGAGCTTCCCCTGTAACATATGACAGAATCTTACACGTGAGATCGCTTGTTCAGTAGGCGGTGTTTTCACACGATTTTAGTTTTACTTAGCACAAAATCTCCTCCCGACCAGGTTTACTTGCTAGCATAAGATACCATGGTGATGTAGCGACTCAAAAGAGAACAACGTTCGTGGTACTGCATACCTATCTCTCTAATCGAGTTTCGTAGTACACCCCACAGCTGTGGATAGTGTCCTGACGGCATCATCACTGGCCATTGACTTTTCAAAACACTGAGGTCAGGCAAAAACCTTAACACCAAACAAAATGTCACTACATGCTTTACGTTAGTATTTCTATGTATGTGACAAATAAACCTCCTTCCTTGTATCAATAAAAGGCAGCATTGTACTTAAACAATGACCATTTGTTCATTCAGTCATTCATTCATTCATTCTTCCACAAATGAATACAACACTGATCAACCATATAAACAATCTTTATGAAAAATATGAAAACAGTACAAAACAGAATTAAAGAATAACAGATTAAGGACACTCAGTCCTCACTGTCAGTGTCAGGACAGCTATCAAGTTCCTCACTTGAATTGGCACAATAACTATAATGACATAAATCTGTGCAACACAGTCCTGCAGAAAAGCAAAGACCAGTTCAGAAGTGTTGCGTTTGGCGAGGATGTGGAACACTAGCTGTGGAAAATCACGGCTGAGTCTCTTCTTCAATACATCCTGTCTGCAACACAACAAATCAACAACAAAAAAAAGAGTCATATGAGTACCAGCAAAGGGGGGCTTCATGTTGTGGCTGATATACAATAGCCACCTTCACAAATTAACTCGGAGTGAATAAAATAATATTGGTGGAGTTTACTTGCTATGCAACAGATATATAATACCAAGTATTCCCAAGAGAAGCACATACTGTAACAAACATCACACTATCAAGAACACTGCCATCCTCCTTATTGCAAAACAATACATGTACAGTATGTGCATATGACAAGCAGAGCAAATTCCCTTGGATTTGACAAATAATAAACTGCCTTGAAATTACCTGTAGGTTGAAGCATCAACACCTTCACTTGACTGCACAAGGTCAATAAATGCCTTCCTTAGTTGGCTCATCCTCAGCACCTCTTGGTTGATCAGCAGCCTTTGACGGATTATCCTTTCGCAGAATAATTTATAGCTCAGATCAAATCTTGACCCGATCCTTACAAAAAATATAGAAGAAGATATGTGTTGTGAGAGCTTTCGTTGTGAGATCCGTGTTGTGAGAACAAACTGTCTCAATCATAGGACACACATTGTACTGTATGTGTTTTCATAAAATTAAGATATGACTTGCTGTTCTTTCTCTGCTCTGGCAGGCTCACTCAAAAACCTTGTATATTCTCTGTAGCAACTTTTGTGGTACTGCACCTCCAGAGCCACAGTCTCTGTCCTTGATGTGAATGAGGATGCTCTGGTCATCCTTTACTTCAGCTGCTTCCTGCAACTTGCCTTGTACAAAAGAAAAGAAAAAAGAATTTATAGGGGTATTATAGGCATGGGAATGTTATGTATTGGATTGTAATTTCACTCTCTCTCACTCACACACACACACACACACACACACACACACACAGGACATTACGGCAATTCACACATACATTCATATTAGAATTAGACAAATACAGGGATTGTACAACAGTGTAGGCTAGATAGTAAAAAGAGTGCTAGGTGGTGCACCCAAAAAAAGAGTCCTTAAGCACACATATGTGCAGCACAGGCAGGATACACCTCTAGAGATGGAGTAAGGTTACTGGGACCGCCCAGCAACACACAGGGACAGAAGCGGAAAGAGGGGGGGTTATGTGGGAATGGGCTTACTCAGAAGCGGTGTGCTAACCAGACAGGCCATCAGGCTGAGGAGCCACATTTCTGAACAGGTATTCAGTGTCATATTAACATCAGGCATGCTTTGACATCCATATAAACATACAAACTACCATATTAAAGTCAAATTGTGATTCAGTCAATATCAAAAACCTAAAACACTGGGGGGGAGGGGTGTAATGTAATTTCACACCCAGACACATGCACAACACATTATGCCAATTCACACATGCATTCATATTAGAATTGGACAAATACAATGATTGTGCAGCAGTGTAGGCTAGATAGTCATTCAACTTCTCCAAACATCTGTGTGTGTGTGTGTGTGTGTGTGTGTGTGTGTGTGTGTGTGTGTGTTTTGGGGGATGGGATGCATTCACATAGACTACCTACTGTTAGTGTGTGTTGGGGGTGAGGGTGAAACAGTCTTACCTGCTGTTAAAGTCTGTGTTTTTGACAAAGCTTCTTTTTGACGTCTGCCACTCGCGACGATGAATTTGCTGTCTTTCTTGCAAATTATACAGATGGCAGGTAGGACGGGGCCAGAGCTTGATTTGGATCGAAGTTTCCTAGGTTTCGATAGGTATTCCACCTTGCGTTGGTGAAATTCTGTGTTTCCTCATGCTTAACAGAAGATATATGCATGTAACGCATCTTGCGTTTCGAAGATATCTTTTGTTGTACATTTTCTGTCGATATTTCTTCTTCTTCGGCTAATACTTTATCTGTAACGTAAATTCAAACCACGGTGGTCGCCATCTTGCCAGTCTGTTGTCAAAAAGCAGCTACCTCATTGGTGTAGAACGATCACATGTCGAACCGTGCCACCACTCGTGATCAAAATCTTATTACGCTGTGAAGGCTCTAGTTCTGCGTAAAACATAGACGTATCGACAATCGCCTGGAAAGTCAGCGGCGAACTTTTTTTTGGTAGCTCAGCACGACTCGTTCTTTTTTATGAGCTGAAGTTCGCTTAGTTCGGAGCCTGAGGAGCGAAGTTAGGTTTCCAAAGCACTTTTCGAGGGTCACCTTACGGCCTATCTCTGCTTTTTGGTTTGATGGCTGACTGCTAGGCCATCTGCTAGCAATTCATCTTTACGACAACTGTGATTAACCAGCTAGATTCGCTGAAATGTACAGATAGTTAAGCTAAGAGTCTTAAGGCGGCTGCTTGCTTCAGCGTTGGGGTTAATGGTTGCGCAAAATTTACTCAGTGCAGTTCATGCTCCCAAAGGTTGCGCGTGTTGTCATGAGCCTGCCATTTGCTTGGCAGATAGAAAGCTGTTTCCCTAACAGAAAGTCTGAAACTTGAAGTTCTTTTCAAACCTTTGCTTGGGTAGCACTGTTAAACTGAGCAGACATGCAGACTACATTTTAGTAATCTCATCACGTAACATTCGTTTTCTAAAAACAATCACATAGTATTGCATGTTTTACTGTGGTAGAAAATACGTTAGCTTAATGCTAACGTATATGGGGAATCCTATAGAGACCGCGCTAGGTATTAGCATCAATTAATTCACGTTAATGTTTTTGTATGAGCCTGACATTTGCTCTGCAGATAGATAACAGGTTCCCTAACAGAAAGTCTGAAGCTTGAAGTTATTTTCAAACCTTTACTTGGGAAGCACTGTAAAACTGGGCCAGGCGCTCCAGCTGGGCCTTACAGTGGCTCAGGAAGTGAGGTGCCCAGTAGCGCCTGAGCCGGAGCACGGCCTGAGTCCTCATCCTCCACAGCCTGACATTTGCTCTGCAGATAGATAACAGGTTCCCTAAAGTCTGAAGCTTGAAGTTCTTTTCAAACCTTTACTTGGGAAGCACTGTAAAACTGAGTAGACATGCATAATATTTTAGTAACCTCATCTCGTAACATTCGTTGATAGAATGCAGGCTGCGAGGCTCGCGTAATATGACCTTAAAAATTGACGCTAGTCTAGAAAAAGGGGCCGACGCACGCAAGACGTGAAAAGTCGCGCAAGGGTCACGCAAGGGGCTTCGAGACCTAAAAAATGCGTCCTGCAGGGATTCCAAATTTGCCTCGTCGGATATTTGTGTTTGTCTTTCACGAACTAGTTTTTATGCCATTACAAGTTTAAAAAAGGGTATCTCCCTTACGACCCACCGTGTTGCACAAGCTCTGACTGTACAGAGAACTGCCATTGGTCGACCGCCCTCTCAGTGTTGCCAGATGCACTATAATTTTCCTCCAAAGGAAAGGATACTTCGCCATTTCCAATCTGGCAACACTGAGCACCTTGCCGCTTCCACTAGTAACTAGTATCTTTTCCATATGCAGATGTCATGTGAGGTTGTAAACATGTGCTGTTGTAAACAATGCAACTAGTCACTATTTATTTATGTGCATTGTTTACAACAGCACATGGCATCTGCATGTGGAAAAGATGGCCCGGGGGGGGGGGGGATCATCTAGTATGTGGAAAAAAAGGCAAAACATCGTCGCGGGGGGGCGGGGTCATCTGTATGCTACCATGCCCCCTCCCCCACAACGAAGTGTCCTCTTTTTCTCAAACTCAATTATGGTCACCCTATAGGCTATCTGTGATACGGATTGCTTAACTATTCCAGTAGCCTACATGACAGTTTTTAGTCATAGAGGAGTCTGATGAGTCTGTTTACCAGGGTTATTGGTCAGATAGTAGAAAAGCGAATGTTTTTTGTTCTCATGGCTTACTCCAGTTGGCCCGAAGATAGCCCTAGCTCGCACCTGCACCGGATACTCCGTGTCTGCCTGGCTAGCTTGTGCACCTTCTATAGAGTTATATGTTATCTTTTGGTAAATGTTACTTGTTATCTGTATGACGTCTTCTGTGTAGATGAGGATGCTGGCCAAGTCTTAAGAATTTTGCTGTGATGAAGCAATTTGGTGCATGCAACAATAAACACTTTGACTTTGACTTTCTGCACCCTCGCTCGAAGGTGTTAGAAGAAGTCTAGTCCAGGATCACCACCCACCTTCATCTCCGGAGGCGGCCCGAACACTAAGTCCACCAGGGTGCGCAGGGATGCAGTGGCGAGTCTTTTTAATGCCCAGTCGCGGTGGACCTCACTGAACAAACTGGTTCTGAAGTTGTGTTCCTGGTCGCTGTGCAGCCCCTCGAGCCAGAACAGAACGCCAGAACATCTCATTGACCAGGTGCTCAGCAATGTGATTTTCCCCTCTAAAATTCTCACATGGTTTCATTTCAGCAAAGGTTAAAGTTATTATTAACCAAAAATTAAAGATTAGAGAAAAAGTCCATAAACATATTTGTGTATCAAAAGTTTTTTTTTTCTTCTTCTTTCCTCTCCCATTAATCATCTCTCGACCCATCAGATTTATATGGTGTCCTTGTGCTTATAAAGTTATTCAAACTAGCTCCACCTCCAGCAGCTACAGCGGTAACATGCTGCTTAATCATGTCATTTATAAATATATATCAGTCAGGGGGACCAAACAAAAACTTAAGTTTCTCATAAAACAGCACAGCTCATAAAATCAGTTTCTTTCATTTAACATGACATGTAACTTTAGGTGTGTAGGACTGATTGGGCCATCAACCAGTTCATGGTACATTTAGATCGATTCAGGGGCCTGTGTAAACTGGTTTCTGATTCGTATTGGTGAATCGTTACACCTCTAGTACACCCTGATGTTTAGACAGTGAGGATTTTTCCACAGGCCATGTAGCATGTCATTTTAACTCAAGGCAAGACGTAAGATAGGATGGTTAAACCCTACTGAAATATAATCCTCCTCTTTATATAGCCTTTGTAGTTTGTTATGGTAGGCTAATTCCAATCTGTTTAGACTTTTCTTGAAGCTGAATCACACTGAGGCTCAAGGTAAGCTTTGTGTATTACAGCTCTGCAGACACCAGATTAAAGTTATACCTCTGATGTGTTTATAAACAATGATAAAGATTAACAACCCCTACATCATCTTTTATACCACAAAATAGGAACATCAACACACATACATTAGCCTACATAAACATTTTCTTTAACATCTCAAATATAACTGGTTATGCTTTTCACAGAACTCCAACCACCCTAACCAAATTAACGGTTATTAATGGTTAAGACCTTTTGCCAAAAAAAAACCTTGTTACTGGAAATCTCCATAAAATATCTTTCTATGGTTAGATTGGCCCTTTAGTTGTTGTTCGTAGTTTCTAGTAATGGGACCACCATTGTCCCACATTGGCAACATTTTCCAATCGCATGTTAGTACCCCCTTTCTCCTGGGTCACACCAACTCAGGTCGGTATGTGCCTGGCATGGAGCATATCATGGGAACATCCTTAACATCCCCATCTCCATCATGGCCTTTGTAGAGACTAACATGCACTTCAGGTAACCTCGACACCACCTTCGTCCTCATACAGAAGCAAAGGGATGCTTAGTTTTGTGTTCATGTTAAACACCAATTTATTAGAAAATCCCACAACATAGCTTAATTTCCATAGTCAAATAAACAACTCGCCCACATTATTATTTTCTCAGGGACATAGAAATATGTAGTGAGCCCACTCAGTTGTTTATAGTCTTCTTATATTCCTAGTCACTTGTCATGGAGCTACACTTTGGGTAAGGCACAGATGGAGATGTGCTTTCATAGGCGCTAAGAGGGAACATTAAAGCCATGTATCATTTCCAGGTGGAATAAAGAACTGTGTCCCTTTCTTGACCTGTACTTCATCCACACGAAAGGGAAGGAATATTCCCATCGTCTTTTATTGCACTTCTAAATGCCACCACGGGGTGGCGTATTTGCATTTTATAACCTAAAGACTAAATGAAACAAAAAAACATATTGTGAACTAAATGGCATCAGTTGTTTGCAAGAAATAACATAAAAATGTATTCACGAAAGCACGACTACCTAAAAAGAGACATTTTGTAAAGTCTATAATCATAGTCCTTTACATTGTCAAACACTACTTAGGGTCCTATTTCATTGGAGATTCACTGCACTAGTGTAGGGAAGTCCTGTTTTTTGGGTGTATCCAATGAATTAAGCCCATGCGCTTTCCATCTCCAGGCCATGAAGAGATCACGTTTCTGAGTAGCCAATCAGAGGCCGAGGGATCCGACAATGCACTTTAAAAGTTCGACTGCATGAGGCAAGCGGAGAAAGAGAATGAGAGAAAAACAAGAAGGATCTATCCGACATACCCACTGGAGACAGTACCGGTTTTATTGTCCTCATTTTATCATCTTTGAAGGTAATATATGTCAATATTTGCGTAGTGAATTACATGTCTTTGTGTTGCAGCTGGTAACAAGTGATGTCATGATTGCCATGCTGTTTCAAGTCTCGCAGTCTGTTTCTTTGATGTGTTAACTTAGATGTTCTCGTTTGTGTTTTACTTGTTGTTTAGTAAATGTACACACTTGGGTGACCCTTAGTATTTTTAATTTGAATTAAAATGTATGTGAAAAGCTGTTATGGTGGTTTTTTTTTTTTATTATTATTTTTTTTTTTAGTTTGCCATCAACTGGCAATCGCCTCATAGCAACCATGACCACAAGTTAAAATCGGCAGTCCTGTGTGGTCAACACGTAGCCACACAATGTAGGCTAGTGTCTCTTTCGTCATTTCTTCGGGGTAGAAAACAATTCGCGGTTATAATATGTTGCATGTTACGTTAAAAAAAAAAATCGGTGTCCGTTGTGTTCGGTATATTTGCATCACTCCGATGTGCTTGCCTCGTAGAGATGGCAACGCTGGCTAACTATTGTTCTTGCCTTGGCTATTGCATAACGTGGTTCTTACCAACCCTCCCCCTCTACCACTTTTAACACTCGAAACTGTGATACCCACTGACGATTCCTTTCATTATTACTTAAGCAGTCTTTTACACGAACGTACACCGTATGTTTTTATCTGTGGAGGATTTTGATAAATGTGTTTAACTGTTCATTTTGTATTGTTTTAGGTACACTATAGCCAGCAAGATGGCCACTTCTGATAGTGCCAAGTTGAGTAAAAATGTTAAACAGCAATATCTGGAGCTTCCCCAGGGAGACAAGGTTCAAGCAATGTACATCTGGATTGATGGAACTGGAGAAGGTTTGCGCTGCAAAACCAGAACCCTGGATTCTGAACCTAAAAGTATTGAAGGTGAGCGCAAGGATGTGCCTAAATCAGCCTTTTGTGCTTTGAGATTACATCAGTGGTGTGGTGGATTGCTGTGTCTAAGCAACATCAACTGTATGTTATTCTTAGAACTCCCTGAATGGAACTTTGATGGCTCCAGCACTTACCAGTCTGAAGGCTCCAACAGCGACATGTACCTGATGCCAGCAGCCATGTTCAGAGATCCTTTCAGGAAGGACCCCAACAAACTGGTCTTGTGTGACGTTCTGAAGTACAACCGCAAGCCTGCAGGTGAGGGTCCTAGACTAATTTTGCAGCATTATCCATTTGACTTTACGTCTTTCTGTTGGTATAATGCTGTACCACTACTTGTTTCATCCCAACAGAAACCAACTTGCGCCAGAGTTGTAATAAGATCATGGAGATGGTGAGCAGCCAGATCCCATGGTTCGGCATGGAACAAGAGTATACCATTTTGGGGACAGATGGGCATCCCTTTGGCTGGCCATCCAATGGTTTCCCTGGTCCCCAAGGTGAGTGCCTGTCTGTGAGCTGGCTGTGTTAAGCTCAGGCTAATGGCCAGTGAGAGTCTTCACTGAGCCCCCTGCTGGCCCAGTAGTTCTAAGTCTGAGTTTCTCCATCAGGACCGTACTACTGCGGCGTCGGAGCTGACAAGGCATACGGTCGAGATATCGTGGAGGCCCACTACAGGGCCTGCCTATATGCTGGCGTGATGATCTGTGGCACCAACGCAGAAGTGATGCCTGCTCAGGTATGTTTTAATCAGTTGTTACGGCTTTTATTCATCTGTGATGGAATAAATGTTTAACTGTATTATGGAAATTGTAATGATTTTAAGTCTTAACTAGTTATGTTATCGAAGGGTGCTGGCTGCATGAAGTGTGTGTGTGTGTGTCTGCACTCATTGTAATATTTTTTGTTCACCTCTGTTCTCAGTGGGAGTTCCAGGTAGGTCCTTGTGAGGGCATCAGCATGGGGGACCACTTGTGGGCCGCCCGCTTCATTCTGCACAGGGTGTGTGAAGACTTTGGGGTGGTGGCCTCATTCGACCCCAAGCCCATCTCTGGAAACTGGAATGGCGCTGGTTGCCACACCAACTTCAGCACCAAGGAGATGCGAGACGAGGGTGGATTAAGGTAGATAGACATCAAGCATAGTTTCCTATCATTATCAAATTGTTAATTTGATCAAGCTAGTAAGGTTCAAAGCAAGTTTATTCAGGTTGGGGTCTCTCCATTAACGTGAGATTACTTGCCTGTCTGCCTACAGATTTATTGAAGAGTCCATCGAGAAGCTCGGCAAAAGGCACCACTACCACATCCGTGCCTACGACCCCAAGGGAGGTGCGGACAATGCCAGGCGCCTGACCGGCTACCACGAGACTTCCAACATCCACGAGTTCTCCGCCGGTGTGGCCAACCGTGGGGCCAGCATTCGCATCCCGCGTACTGTGGGCCAGGAGAAGAAGGGCTACTTCGAAGACCGCCGCCCTTCGGCCAACTGTGACCCTTACGCAGTCACCGAGGCACTGATTCGCACTTGTTTACTCAGTGAAGAGGGAGACGAGCCGACCGAGTACAAGTGAAGTGCGTTGGGCTGACTTTGTTAATCCACCCTCATCCTCCTCCCCTGCAGCTCCAAGTGGCTGTAGGGCGTAGGAGACGTTTTTAGTACTGTACTGTCTGTGGTCTCATTAAGAACCTTGTATTCATGTTGACTGGTCAATCCAATACAAGGTATAACCTAGATGGAGTTGTTTTTTTTGTTTGTTTTTTGTCAGAGGAGGTGTGCGAATTTCATTCAAAAAAATGTGCACATTGGGTCCTAGTCACCCATATTTTTTTAGCCTGTTTCACTGCCATTACTGTCCAGTTTAAAATTGTTGCTATGGACCTAACGTCTCTACACTTGGTTGGATTCCCCTTGTGTAGTAGATCATGAGATATAAAGTGTATGACATTTCTTAACTTCTGTGAATTAGCATGTAATGTCTTTTTAACATAGTTTTAACTAAACAAGATCTATAGGTCTGTTTCTTTTTAAACGAGTGCTGATATCTTGTGGTTCATCTTGGATCAAAGTCTCTGGTTCTCTCTGTGCGGTACTATTCTGTGTGGGGTCCAACATGCATCAAGTCTAGTTTTTTTTTTTTTTGTACGGATCCTTTTGTCTGCCTTTCCTCTTGTTATCTTAGATGAAGGGTTTTTATTCGTATTGTTCAAGGCCAGTTGTGGCTCCACTTTTATCTCCTGAAAATGGATGAACTGTTTCTTATCGTGACATTAAAAAGAAGAACACACTAATTTTACCTTAAATCGTCTCTGTATTGTTCTTTGGGAATATGTTCTCAAAATACTTGGAACATCAACAACCTACTTTGTAGTTAAAAATGGCAATTTTAATAAAGTCATGCACAAGTCAGCAAAGAGATTCTTTCCAAAGATAAACTCGGATCACGTGGGCCATGCGGTTAAAATTAAGGCCTTTGCCTACGTTACAGTTGGATACCACTCACTGATCTAAATGACTCCAGCTTTCATTCAGGGAGCCAGATCGAACTGCTGTGGCTAGGTCATTGTTTGTTAATGTCACGAAACGGAATTAGATTAGGGTAATTGTTGCCCAAGAACAGCATGTTCAAACACTGGCGAAATTTTCACATGCCCAGACTACAGAATGTGTAGAACACAGAATACTGTGTCTTTATAAAGAATCAGACTTGTGACTTCAACAGGATTTACACACAATGTGTAGATATATATGCAGGAGTGTCTCTAATCTGAAATCTGCGAGTTGATGCAGCTACCGTCAGTGATTAAGGATAAGTGGTCTTTTTGGCTGATAATTGTGAGTATTTATCTGAGTATGAAGCATAGAGCGAGATTTTTCTTAACCTCAGATATGTAACGGGGTTTATCTGGTCAGTGGTTCTGTGCCTCGTTCTGTTATCTTAATGAGTCAGTCATGCGGTTTGGAGAAAAGCACATTATCGCATTTTAGTATCTATGTCTCATGGTCGTGGTTCATAAAACTATAACAATGAACTTGGTGACCTTTTTTTGGCATTCATCATGTGGTAAATAAAGTAGTGTAAGTAGTCTTCCACTTTTAGCCTTTTGTTTATCCAGTTAATACATTATATGCAAAACAATTTAATAATAACTTGACATTAAGTACACTATTAAGTGCTTGTACTTCACTCTAAAGTAGCACGGTCTGCGTTAATGTAGGTCATCTTGCTGAAGTATCATTGATCTGGTACTTATCCTGTTCCCGGGTTTACGTTATCAGACTAAGAACTGCGTGCAACTTAGCAGACAGATGGGGTGTTAAGACTATCCTCTCAAAGAACATTGTGTTCTTTTATTTACAGGAATGCATGATGGGAAACATTTGGATTTTGCTGCTGAGGGAGAGCTCACGTCTTAATGATCATCCACCTTACAATTACAATGCATGCATGCATTTTTAACCACAGACACCACAAATGCAATGGACATGTCTACTGCTGCATGTTTGGTGGTTTATGAAAGTAAACACTTTGCATTGTAGAAGACAGCATAACAAGGCATTCTGCAGTGATTCTCTACCGCACGTCTATTACAAAAAAAGGTCCAGATAAAGTTTGTTTTTCTTTCTCAAGCAGTGATATTTTAAAGCTTGCGTAACAATCTTGGAATGGACAGCCTAAACACTGCAGTTGTTGTCTGGTCGTTTAATACTAAAGTCACGTCATGCTAAAGACGTAAGCTCTCATTTGTCTTCAAATCCTCTTTGAACCTTAGTTGCAAATATTAAAGGCTTCTGTCGCTACCCAGTTTTTACAGAGCATTTAGCACATTATGTGACCTCCTCGGTTAGTGTGCTGTGGGAGGGGAGAAAGGTTTCCAGCTGGATTTGTTTTTGTACCTTTCACCCACATATTCCGAAGCTAAAGTGGGTAGGAAGATTGTGCGCTGGGAAGTTGCGCTACTGACAGGATATCCTTTCAGTGAACCAGCAGGATTTTTGCCAGTCATCAGAAAAACAAGTCCAACCTCTGTACTCAACCTTGGGCTATGGTTGTTTTACCTGTCATCGGGTTCAAGAGGCAGGTTGTGCTCAACCACAGAGAAGAGGACGGCCACTCAGTCAAATATTTTAGGACTGATTGAAGAAACAGTGTCTGGATAGCCACAGAAAGTCCCTGTGGATTTGCAACGATGGAGATTGTATTTGGATTATGTAGATTATTTCTAGCCATAAATGAAAATAAGATTACAAAATTCTGTTCAGATCCTTGTTTGCTTACAACAGACACCTGTTGTATAGTACTCACAAAAGATGCCTGTTGTTCCAGTTCATGCGACTATAACTTTTTTGCCATCATTGCTCTTTCATTCAACACACCATTCATTTGTCATTCTCAAATAATGTGGCCTGCATTGCACACATCAGAACTGCTAAACAACAACAGAGGTCAGAGGCACAGATGAACTTTCTCCTTTTTATCTTGTTGCTCTTTATAGCATACATCCACGTGCAGATGGGATGCGGTGGTCACCGACGGAATGTGTGGACAGGGGAATGACCTGGCAGAGCCAATACTCTGGGCAAACAGTGCTGGTGCTGCGTGAGCTGCTTCCCTCTTAGCCAACCTGTACAAGCTGCTAAAATTAGCCTTCCCCTAACTCAGCACAGATGGCCTCCTGCCTGAAACGAAAAAAGTTGGAGGAAACAGGTCTTTGTTTACATTTGTTGAGCGGTTAAGGTTGTGTAGTCGGGCCTGGGGACCATGAAAGTGTGTGCAACTCACAGGCTGTCCAAATAAACAACCTCCAACAGAGACATCCAAAGTCAAGCGCCGGACCCAGAACACAGAGTGTCCAGCAAACAGGACCACAAAGAGATTAACTGCCACTAAAACAACAAAACACCAAACAGCTGCAGGCCACTTGGTCACGGTCGCTGTTCAAAAGTAAGGGTATTTGCAGTTGCAGAGCCAAGCCTGAACAGTGTACCCCAAGCAAAAAAAAACAAGTCAGTTGCTGCTGGTAGTGTGGGCCATGTTGTTTGGACTCTGGCAGTGGGTGCACAGACTTACAGGGAAACAGCCTGTGGAAGATGACTGGAAAATACTCTGTAAATGTTTATGTGAACATCAGATCTCGTGTGGGCGCAGAGCGCTGCGCATGAGCCAGAATCAGAGAGAGGAAGAAAACACCCTGATGTGATCGAGCCTGACAGAGACAGAGAGGCCGGTCTGTGGGAAGACTCACGAAAATGTCGAGTGCCAACACTAAGGAGTCGCATCCTGCAGCAAAGCAGAACATTATATTAGAGACTTTAAAAGGGTTGGAGGGCGAGAAGGGGAAAGAGAAAGGGAGAAGAGGAGGAGGGGGGGGGGGGGGGGGGGGGGTGCATGCTTAAGGATGTGAATTCACACACCAGTGGCATCACTGATCATTTCATTCATGAGAACTCCCTCAAACCGGATCCGGGTAGTTTCACATTATATAACCCAGCCCCCTCCCCACCCCACTCTCTGCTCCCCCCTCCCTCCCACAGCCGCATCTCAGTCTCCCTCTTCACGCAAACACAAACCGCAACCCATGGTCAATGCCTGTTCATCTGGGCTCTCCTTGCGCTCCCTAACCTTTGCATAATCCCCCCCCATCATCATCCAGAACACATTCACCCTCCTCCAACGGGCCTTCCTCCCTTGCATTGCCACACGGTGAGCGAGAGGTGATCTTAATGGTCCATCGGTCCCCTCATTAAGATTCAAATCTCAACCACTGACCCACTTTTGCTCCCTCTCTGCCAACCTTCCCCCCCCCCCCCCCCCCGTCCATGCCTGCCTCCCTCTCTGTCCCCCCCCCCCCCCCCATGCCTGCCTCACTCTCTGCCCTCTGGACTCTGGTTTGGTGAAGCCGTGGCCGGGTACAGCAGACAGACTGTGTGAGCCGGGGAGGAGGGCTGCCATATGTTGCTGAAAAGAAGCAGCAGTAAAACACTCAGCCTGGACACCCAGCTACCCCCCACCCACCCCCCAACCTCACCCCCCAGCAGTAAAACACTCATCCTGGACACCCAGCTACCCCCCCTCACCCCCACCCATAACCTCACCCCCCCCTAATGGGTTCATGGTGGCTGTGCGTTAGGGAGCCGGTGATTAGCAAAGCACATGGCACATGTGACTGCAGAGCCCTGTTCCTTTCCTCTCTTCTCTCTTCTCTCTTCTCTCTTCTCTCTTCTCTCCTCTCGTCTTCTCTCGTCTGAACACCAGAGCCAGGGCTCTCGTCTTGGCACGTTAGTCACGGCGGAGGAGGCTGGTCTGGCCAAGTCATGTGCGCATCACACGCATCGCCAGTGCTGCACAGAACGTGCCCCCTCACCAAGCCATACCCCTTCTCTGCTGCCGCTGCTGCAGCTTCTCAGCCTGGGTGCCACGGAAGGCATGCGTGTAAACACAGCAGCATGGAAGCATGCGCAGAACACTCACTCACTAAAAATCTCTTACTTGTGAACGTGGAACACCAAGTGAAAGGGTGTTAATAAGAGGGAGAAAATGGGAGAGAGGTTTGAGGATCAAAGAGGAGGTGTGCGGGGGGGGGGGGGATTGTGGTGGTGGTTGGTGGCACGAGGAACTACTACTGAGCTGAAGTGAGCGGGGGGGGGGGGGGGGGGGGGCTGCAGCGTTGCCATGGCAGCCATGGTAAGCCCAGACAATGTGTGTGTTGTGTTGAAGAAGGGGGAAGGGGTGAGTGTCGTTATGTAACCAATCAAGGTCATGCCTGCATTCCCCTACATATAAAGCCGGAGGGCCCTGATCGGCTCTCGGCTTTATTCTGAGAATAAAATGAAAATGAAAAAAAAAAAAAACAGAAGGAATACACAGACGAGGACAGTGATTGCTGAAAACAGCTTAATCGAGTGTTTGAACGCAATCTATTTAGAGGGGAAAAAAAGAAAAAAGCAACAAAATGCCTCCTCGCGTCCCACATCTTAGAACTCCCGTGGGCACGCTAGAAATTAAATTACACTTTGCAGACATGCAAAGAGCAGGAATAAAAACGAGAGAGAAAGAGAGAGGAAAGAGAGAGAGAGACATTGATCTGTTTAATCTCCATTGGATCCTTATGGTCTCCTAAAACAAATGAAGTGCCTCCCTCTGCCTTAGGTGTCCTGTTATCCAATCAACAAAACAGACAAGCTGATTGGTTAAAAGAACAGTGGGGGCCTTGTGAGTGTTTAGATCCCGTTTTCAAACTCTCAGTCCACTTCCAGAAAACCGAGACCAGCGACCCAGCCAGGCCACGTGCACGGCCCATGCGGCGCTGTGTTTCCATGAAAACAGCCGTGGCTGGCCTGGGACCGAAGCCGTGGTCATGCAGCTGAGAAATCACAGGGGCTGCTGGGAAAAACAGACATACAACAGGCCAGCCAGGGAATGGATGGAAGAGAACAGGTTACGAAACATCAGACAACACAACACAGCACAGCACGCCTTTTTGCTGTCCCTGAGGTCTGTTCTGAGCTCCAACGGATTGGGACCTGAGCCACGGCCCTAAGAGGAACGGCCTGTTCCAGCCCCATTGTAAACAGACAGATTGTGTGATTGTGTGCGGGCATCTTAGATTACGTCTGAAGTGTAAGGGCATGGCCTGCCTGTGTTTCAACAAGGTACATGGGCTTATAGAAAGAAAAGAAGCCACGCTGTGTTTCCTGCATTTCTTCCTTGTGATTTATTGGGAATGGCTGCGTCAAGTCTGTCTCTCCTTGGAACCAGGCTATCTTTTATAAGCCACTATAAAACGATTGAATCTCATGGCTAAAAGTGTTTAAAGATATGGAGAGGAAGGTCACATCAGGAGGTCAGATGGTAGGGAGAACTGGATTGCTGACTGAAACAGAAAAGAAATGGAGAGAGCTTTGAACTTGTGGTGTCACTGGGTGCACATACAGTGTAAACACACACACACACACACACAGTGGGGAGAGGTTTGCATACACACATACACACACACACACACACATACACACACACACATACATACACACACACACACACACACACACACACACACACACACACACACACACACACACACACACACATACACAGACAGACACACACACACACACACACACACACACACACACACACACTCACTCACTCACTCACTCACACACACACACACACACACACACACACACACACACACACACACACACACACACACACACACACACACACAACACACACTCTCTCACACACACACACACACTCATACATACAGTACATACATACATACATACATACATACATACATACATACATACATACATACATACATACATACATACATACTTACATACATACATAACAACATAAAAGACACATACACACATATAAACACACACCCATACACGCACACGCACATGCACACACAGACATACATACACACACATGCACACACACACATACACACACACACACACACACACACCCAGACACACACACATGCACACCTCCTTAGGACTATGAGTGACAGGTTGTTTTTGGTTTTGGAGTGCTTATCTTGGGTGTATGCCAAGAACGTGATTTGAAGACAAACCTGGCTAAGTTCACTACAATGGTAAACATTGCTAAGCCTTTGTTTTGCTAGGCGAATAAAGGAATAGAATAGAGAATTTTTTACAGTTATTTTCACACTTGTCTCAATACCATGTCCACTTTTTCAAAACACTTCACACATTCATCGTATCAGTAGACTTGGTGAACTAAACTGTGAACATTCTTGCATTGCATTTATACAAAATGCATTCAATGTCCACTACTTCCGAAATTCATGGATACTTGTCTATTTTGACAGACAAATGAAACTATAGACTTTTTTATGGAAAATGTACTTGTTTTTCCGCTTTGTTTTGCTTGTTTGTAGCCTTGTTACCAACTACACAAAAGTGGTAGGCTAATAGAGCATTGAAATTTGCATGTATAAAGGAAAAATGTAAATGTAGGTGTTGCTGAAGACATTTTCCTACTATTACTGCTGTAAATGTAAGTCATGGGCTCTCAATCAGTGCGTTCACATGATGGCAGTACTCCGATTTCGGCCAAACCCCGACTTTTCTCTCCATGGGTGGTTAACTGCGTTATCTCACGGCACATGGCAGGGAAAATTCGGATTACGCTGGAAATCGGACAACGCGCGCATGTGACTCTCGAATCTAGATTTCAACTGGACAACAACAACTTTTGCACGTGCTTGAGATCCTGCCCATAGACATATACAAGACATATACATATACAATCGCTGCTAGACGCTCACGGTTCTTGTGCTCCCTCTCATTCACTTTGAAATACTGAAACCGAAACTTTGAAACTGAAACGTTGACTGCGACTGAACGTGCTAATTCACTGAACAAATATTTTCATATTACTTTTCCACCACTTGTTAGTCATGTAATCCTTTCATGTTGATGTGAATCAATCAATACTAATACAACTTTAACTGTGGTGTGTTTTTGTTTCATTTCACAACTTATTTACTGTATAATCAACGGTAGCAGATGCCCGCTTGTAAACATTCCGCATTTGATTTGAACTGACGCGGCCAAGATCTGGATTTGTCCCTGCCATGTGCCGTGAGTTAACGCAGTTAACCCCCCATGGAGAGAGAAGTTGGGGTTTAAATTCACCACACTCAAAAGTGGTATTTACAGTATTGCGCTAGGCAAAACAACAAATCAAAAAAGTTTGTTCCTGGAGTCATGACAACTGCTTGCCTTAAAATATTTGTGAAATATGGGGTATTTCAGGGTTGGGAAGTGAACTAAAGGTTGAAGGCCAGGGAGAATGTGGCAGTTGTTGTAAATGTGAATTTCATAACAATTTCCCACTATGTTCAGAGAACACCAAGGATTAGGGTTGCAGGACACTTGCAGTGACTCATGTGTTGTTGTTTCACTTACTGGGAATGAAACGTGCCTGCACACTTTTCTTTGTACTATACCACAGAGCTGTCTTGAAGCATATAGCTGCATTTCATATTTTACTGTATTTGTTTTGTATTACAATGTGTACTGTAAGAGTTGTTATAGTTGGCACGTTTTACATTTGCAGGATTTAAATTCCTCACAAATACAACATGCAACATTAGAAATATTCCTTCTTAATGTGTGAAGGCTGTCTTGTTAAAAGGTAATGGGCAGAGATGAACACACAGAGTTCCTGTATCTGTTGATTTTTGTGTCAACTTGACAAGGTGTACCTTTCCCAGACTGCTAGACTGACAACATTAACTATTAGTAACACATTATGGACCAGTGCCAATTTACCCTGTGCCTAATTTCTGCAACGCGATACACAGGTTGATATTTTGTCTTCATCCTCTGCAAGGGCTATCAGAGGGCGGACGAGGCTGACTGAGTGTGTGTGGGGTCGCTTAAGCGTGCGGGGAGTTCTCAGTGTGTGTGAAATGTGCAGTATGCAGATGTTATCGGCGGCGGCTTCACATTGAGTGACCTCGTCTATCGCTCCCTTGTGAGGTGGCCTGGCCAGTGCCTGTCCTTGTAAGGCCCCCGGCTCAGCTAAAAAGCTTTCAAGCTCGCTGCGTGGGGCCGCCTCTTTAGGTGTGCATATGTGGCACTGGGGGAAAAAAAGTGCTGACATCATAGGTCAAAGGTCAGATTGGGGAAGGTTAAAAGGGTCATTTCAGCAGTTTCACCAAAAAGCACACCACCTTGTTTGTTTGCATGTTTTCAGCTGTTGTTTGGCACTGACAAACACATTTCTGAAATCACACACCAGGGAACAACAAAGACAGGTGCTGCAGACCATACAGGAGGTGCAGACTTATGTAATATATATACAAATAGACATCTATGTATATAAATAGGCATGAACAAAACACTGAACAGGTTTCGTCACTGATCATTTGTCCCAAACAACAGCCCAGCTAGAGATGCTGCCAGAGAGGATCCGCTCCTCTCTTACCTGTGGAGTGACCGAGTGAGGGAGGTTTTTCTGTGACAGTGGAAAGGCCTGTAATTGGCAGCCATCCAACAGAAAGAAGTGAGTCAGACTGAAAACTGTGTGACCTCCACAGTGCTCCCCTATGAAGTCTCACTTTGACATAATTATGGGTGTAAACAGCTGGATATATCTCACCTAAATCCCTATAGGGGGCCCTCCAGTTTCGGGGTGGGGGGTGGCAACAGGGGTCACACTAACCTCAACCTACCGCATCCCATCTAACCCCCCCCCCCCCCCCCTTCCTGCTGAGTGGAGGGGACTTAACTCTTTTCCTGTTTTTACGATCTTCAACGTGGTGTCATGTTTCTCACTAAACTAGGGCAAAGGGCTCTGACTGCACATATTCTGAGCACAGATGTGTTTGTGTGTGTGTGTGTGTGTGTGTGTGTGTGTGTGTGTTTGTGTGTGTGTGTGTGTGTGTGTGTGTGTGTGTGTGTGTGTGTGTGTGTGTGTGTGTGTGTGTGTGTGTGTGTGTGTGTCACCATCAAGGCCCTCATACACTACAAGACACTGCTCTCCATTGCTGCAGTATTATCATAAACTGCCTATACACACAGGCCATCGCCCATAATTACCTAATGTTTACATTTGCATGCATGTACATGCCACACTTCAGGTTAGGTGTTTGGTTTTATTTTGCCATGGCCTCCATCTTGTCAGCACATTGATTTACCAGCTGTGCCGCAGAAACACTTCATCACTTCATCATATCATCTTAATATTATTGTGATATCACAGCTAACATCATATAATCTTAATATTATTGTGATATCACAGCTAACATCATATAATCTTAATATTATTGTGATATCACAGCTGACATCATATCATCTTAATATTAATGTGATATCACAGCTGACATCATATCATCTTAATATTATTGTGATATCACAGCTGACATTATATCATCTTAATATTATTGTCATAACACAGCTAACATCATATCATCTTAATATTATTGTCATAACACAGATGACATCATATAATCTTAATATTATTGTCATAACACAACTAACATCATATATTGTTTTGCATTGTGTCTTGTACATTTATTCTCGCACATTCAGTTATTTACTTCAAAGATTTGTTAAACACATCTTTCCCCAAAGCTACTTTGTAAAAGTAGGTTACAAAACAAATAATGAAATAAGTAGGGAAATCGTGTTTATTCTGCTAATCAGTGTCTGCACACACTCAACTCAAACTGTACATCAAGGTGTCAGTACCCCTGGCCATGTGCTGACCTCATTTCACAGTTATACTTTCCATTTCTATACGTTGAACCGCCATGATTTCCAGCTGACTCACTTATGGATAGATATACATAAAAGTGCTTCCCCACATCGCTTATAAACTGGATTGGAATTGAACCCCACATCGATTATAAACTGTATTGGAATTGAACCCCATATCGCTTATAAAATGGATTGGAATACTGAGCTCACATCGCTTATTAACTGGATTGGAATAGCTCACATCAGACCAGAAAACCCTTCACTGATGGGGTCTTTTCGTGCTCCAAACAGCCATTATTATAGCCTGAATGAAACTAGAAGACCGTGCTTAGCATCACATGTCAAGCCTTTTGTGCACTGGCATGTGATGGCCATATAGTCTTGTAACCGCTCTGTTACGCAATGATGTTAGAGATAGATGAATAAACATACAAATGAATAAACGAAAGTGTGTTGACACATTGTTGATCCCCGGTGTTCTAACACATGGACAACACACATGGACAACACACATGTCCGTGGTAGTTTTCCACGGTATTGTGAACAATAATGGGGTGCTACACCCCCTCCCCTCCCCCGCCTCTCTGATTACCCCACTTTGGAATTTTCCCCCGGGGATCATTAAGACGACCAAAGCACCCCCAGAACAACATGAGCTGAATAGTACATAATGTGCACAAAGGTATTGCTTCATCCACTTCCCAAGACCTGAGGAGGGAAAGCAAAAAAACAAATCCATTTCCAATTATTAGGTATAAATAGGTATGTATTATTAGGTATTATGTATTTAAATTAACACATATCATGATTACAATCTAAAACCTTCAAAGCTGGTTTAACAGAGTAAATCATTTTCAGAATGCATACATCTAGTGTGAGTTAGACCATCCACAGCTCTACACTAACAAGACACAAATATATCCCAAAAGACAAATAATGGCAATGTCCACAAGACAAAATAAATAATCTGATTGCCCCTGTGAAATGCTTTTTGCGGATGCTTCTGGCGAAAAACAAGATTTTAATGAAGGCCTGAATTGTTGGATTCATATTGTGTAAGCTCTGCCTTTAGTCGACCACTGAAACTCATTTCATTTTTGGTTGTTCAGATTGTGGCATTACAGTAAAGTGCAGTTAAGAGAAAGCGAGTTGTTGTTGTTGCCGTGTTATGTTTGTGTGTGTGTGTGTGTGTAGATGTACGGTATGTGTAGATGTGTGTGTGTGTGTAGATGTGTGCATAGATATGTGTGTGTGTGTGTGTTTTTATGGATGAGTGTGTGTGTGTGTGTGTGTGTGTGTGTGTGTGTGTGTTTTTACGGATGTGTGAGTGAGCATGAGGAGGCCGGGCTGTTATTGGCCCCTCCGAGGTCATGTCATTGTTCCGCCTCTCTGTAGCCTCCAAAACTGGACAATGTCTCTTTGTGCAAACTCTTTGTGGCTGCCCAAGACTGGGAAATAATTGTGAGACACTGACAGCCCTTGACCAGGCAAATATTTATTAACTTTAGCTCCCTTCTGAGGACACTTCTCTCACCATATGTCAAGCAACCTTTGGAGAAACAGCTCAGTTTATCGTGAGGAAATTAGATGACAACTTTGTCGGAGCTAAACATGAATTGTTGTGAGATACCCATAAACATGATTTTTTTTTTTTCAGGTTAAACTGAATTCAGAGTCTGAGCTTCCGGTGTTTAAGAGGTAACCTTTCTCAGAATATCCCTGTGAGTTTGTCTAGTTTATTTTTTTCCGGGGTTTCAAACACACCCCTCCTTCCTTAAGCCCAGAGTCTCTGGGACTGAACGGCACCAGTGAGGGATTAACTAGTTGGGTCCTGAGCCAAGTTTACACCTGGGCTGGCCCCGGGCCTGAGTCCGTTCCAGAGCCTGCAGGCTTATTGGGAGGCCTATTCACACAGAAACCATGCTGACTCAGCCAACCTGAAAAATGGCTCTCCTGACGACTTTCACCCAATCAACAGCTGACAGCATGTAGGGACATGTCCTCTGTTCCCACCAATGAGAGAAGAGTTTATTGCCATGGACAGTTCAACAACGCACTGTCACTTGAGACTCCTGACACACCCTTTTCTGAAGGGAAGGTTCTGGGGCTAAATGTGTTTCACAGGTCAGCAACCTGACCTGTGGAATGAAGAGGTACCGCTGGTCAGCTCGATGGACCGCCTGTGGATTGGCTGACGGGAAGAAAGACTAGTATTGTTCCATGGAAGTGTAGTTTTTCCCAATAATATTTACCGCAGAAGTACTGTAAGCTCACTCCCAGAACAACAGGTCAGAGCCTCACAGCACTAATGCCATTCAGCTTCAGCATCAGAATAAGATCTTTTGGCCAAATATGATGGTAGACACACAACCAAATGTAGTTCCAGCCGCTGGTGTATCTCAAGTAATACAGAGACTATGTGGACAGTGTACATGTTTTTACAGGCGCAACATACTGATGATATAAAAGACAAATAATATATATAAAGTGCAAGTGTGCGTTGTAGTGTAAACAACAGCCATTTGCATCACATGTGCGAATGAAATGGTGACGTATGAGGGTCTGTGCAGTACAGTATTTGTAGATGTGAAGCAGCGTGTGATAAATGTCTGCAGAAACAAGAGGAGCTGTAGCAGAGCTGATAAGACCGGTCAGCTATTTATGAGGGGGACGGCATGAGGATCTAAGCTAGAGTGTCTGGTAGCGTTGGTACTCAGGGTTCTGTTTCGCCTGCTGGAAGGGGGAGAGGGGAAACAGGCCGTGTCAAGGAATCTGTAATGGTTCCCCCCAGGCGTTTCCAGGTTCTTGAACAGTAAGTTGTAGAGGGTGGGCAGGGCAGGTTATTTACTATTTTCGTATTTACTTAGGATTAAAAGTGCGTCATTGTTTGGGTACTGCAATGCTGACTAATGTGTTTGCACGGAAATAAAGACCAGTGTAACAAGTTGCTAGGGTGAGTCACATTTCCAGTTAATTTCCAACAGCTAAAAAACCTATTGTGTTTATTTCCAGTTAATTTCCAACAGCTATAAAACCCATTGTGTTTTTTCTTGAGAAGACTCATCATCAGGTATGTTGCTTGTGTAGAGGTTGTTACCTGTTACCCAACTCTAACTGTAAGTAGAGACTGACACACCCCCACACCCCAGACTGGTGAAAACAACTTAAGTGGAATTACTTTGTTATTTAATTCATTCGATTTGACATTCATGAGTTGATTACTTAACCATTGAATGTTGGAAGGTTAAGGCCACAAGTATGACAAATAAGATTCCCAGTCTTATGCAATCCAAAACAAAATCAGAATCAATATAAACTGTGGTAACAAAATGTGCAATAGAATTATTATTTCAAAGAAAAAGTTCATTAATTTTCAGACAGATATGCACCCACACACATTCAGTGCATACACCCATACTGACATTTAGTTTAATCTGAATACAGACATACGCCTAAAGTAAAGCTGCAAAGAGAACAGAATGTCCATATCCCATCATGACTTTCTATTGTTTGCCTTTCAAAGAGAGTGCCCTTACCTAATGTCACTTACCGACAGACCGGCTCTCTCTGGAGCAGAGGCAAACCAGTTGACGTAACCTATTACAGGATGGCAGCTTACGCACAGCAGGTGTGTCAGGTGACGTACAGGTGCAGGTGGAGAAAGCCTCTCTGTTACCTGGGGAGACGACAGCTCCATGCGTGACACTTATGTCAGCACAATACATTCGAACCTTTGGCCAACGAATTCGAAGTTCCAATCTGTCCCCCTGTCATTTCCCGATCCCACTCCCCACCTCTTCTCTCCATCTCATTTCCTGTCCAAAACCTTAACTGTCCCATCGATTAAGAAAAAAGCCCAAAAACTAAAAATCTTTAGTTATACTAGAAGTTATACTTATTAATACCAGGTATTATCAGGTTACCTCTCACAAATACATTTTAACCATTTACTACAAGCATTCCTTTACAAATGAAATATTGCATAATTTGCAATACTGTAAGACTATTGCAATGGATATGGAAATGAGGGTGTATGGACTGTATGAGTTCCTCTTTCAACGCATTGTCTGGTAGTCTGGGCTTCTAAGGTGAGAGCTCTGAGACCAACACATTGGTGTTCATACAGGGAGACGGATGAGGAGCATTCTGCTTCTCTAATAATCTCAGGAATAGCAGACCAGATGGTCTGTAAAGTACTCCCACACAGCAACTGATTCAAAACTGTGTATGTGTTTGTGTGTTTGTTTGTGGGTGTGTGTGTGTGTGTGTGTGTGTGTGTGAATGTGTGTGTGTGTGTGTGTGTGTGTGTGTTTGTCTGTCTGTCTGTCTGTCTGTCTGTATGAATATGTGTGTGTGTGTGTGTGTGTGTGTGTGTGTGTGTGTGTGTGTGTGTGTGTTTGTGTGTGTGTGTACACATGTAGGCATGCGCTTATGTTTCCATCCTGCACAAGATGTAGCATCACAACTTCTGCTTTTCAGCGCCCCTCACTCTAAGAGGACACTGGGAGCTTACTCAGTCTTTGAGTCACCAGGTTTTAATTTCCCCACATCTGTGACCTCATGTGATGCGCTACAATTGAAGATATTTGTAAGCATTTGAAGTATTTTATCTTGCCGTTTCTGAAGAGTGAGTACCATGAAATACCATAGAACCATAGTTTGCCAAATAAAAAAAATGAATGAATGCTTCTTTACAGCCTGGAATATATCACCTGAGATATTAAAGTCAGATAGGATCAAGCGTGTTGATAAAGGCTATCAAAGCCAAAAAATTATGCATTTTTGCTCTTCTTCCTGGTAAGGCTGTGAGAGTTTATATAGACCCGAGCCTTCACTCTAATTTCGCTGCAATCATGTGAGTCTGTAACTCATCACTCTTCTCTTGGATTACTACTGACGACGGTATCTGATGACGAGGTCAAGTAGCACTGTACTGATAACAACGTGCCATGATAAAGTTACATGATAGTGTTCTTATTGGGTTATTGTACTTCCTCCTTTTGATTGCTCCATATGAAATAGATGGCTCCTTCATGTCCTTTTGAAGAAATTGCGTGTTATGTAATGTTTCTAAAGTCAACATAGACCTGTCAAAACTATTTAGAGAGCAAATTAGCAAAAAAACTGTAGGCAGAATAAATATATACAGTATGCTGAGAATTTATGGAAGAACTTTAGACATGATATGTTGTGTAAGGAAAGGTTCCTATAATGCAATGTTGTGATTTTGATCTCATAGGAAACCATACAATGTGGGGGTTCTCTGATGATCTTGAACTGTCTTGCGTAACCATTGAGTTTCTGAGTCAGGGGGAAACAGGCACCCCAACTTTTTCCAGAGAAGAGAAGTGTTGGATCGACAATGGAAACCATGGCAACCTTTGTCCTGAGTGTGGGAATGAGTGTCCTCTCTCCCGATGGCCTGGTGAAGCACGTCATGATGGATTTGTGATATCTGATAACGATAAAGGATACACTGACCTGGCCTACATCCAGACATGCACAGCCATCCAATACAGAAACCTCACTCCACACATTTAGTTTAACCAGTTACTGAATAGCGGGCCAGTTAAGTACATTAGCAGAAACATGGTTAAGTAATCATGTTTCATTTTGAGCTAATGAGCTTAAATACTAACTGGGTGAGATGGAGAAAGGTATGTACAAGACTAATTTATCAGCAGATTCAAAATGTATTTGATTTGTCTACAGAAGACGCAGCAAGAATATGTCTGCCATAAATAGAGGCATCTGCATCTTCCAGATAATTAAGTCAACAACAAAAAAATCCCCCGCACTAAGATAATATTTTTGTTGTGAAAAAGAAAGTGACACACTGCTTATATAACTGTGGATTAAAAACTACCAAATAGTGTTAGCAGACTGACAGGAAGACACATCAATGTATTTTCTTTCATCAAGACCTTGTTGTCTTTTGACACATTGGGCCCTATCTTGCACCCAGCGCAATTGACATTGTCACCGACGCATGTATCATTCCTATCTTGCACCCGGCGCACAGCGCGTTTTTCCCTCCAGAGGCGCGCTTCGAAATGAACTTGCGTCGACATGGGTGGGGGCGGAACAGAGAAGGCGTTTCTCTGGCGCAAGTGGTATTTTGCAGTTTCAAAACAACGACGTGCGCCGTGCGCCATTGACCACAAAAAAGCTGGTCTAATGTCAGAGGCGCAATGTCTAAAGTCTGTAACGCGTATTCAGAACGCTATTTTAAGGGCGCATGTGCTTGCCCGCATAGTATAGGACCTATAGGCTACACTTTACTTCTGTCGTCTTCACGAGAGATTTACACCAATTGTTTGGCAAGCCATATATAATTACAAATAAAAATATAGCTGCAAGCAGCGATGACGGTTTCCTCCTTCAAACATTGCGAACCAGGGAAAAAAAAAACATTTGTCACTGTATAGAAAATCCATGCTGCAGACTTGCCAATGGGATATTACATTTCAAATCCAACATTTACAATGCTTTTGCCTTGAAGTTAAGACTGAGTGGAGGTTGTGTGTGTGCGCTTACCCTGTGTGTCTGTGAGAATGTATGTGTGTGACAGCAAGCTGTGTGTCTGTGAGAATGTGTGTGCGTAAAACAAAGCCTGCGCGTGTGTTAAGCCTAATTTATACTTCTGCATCCCTCTCCGTCCTCGAAAAAAAAAATGGGCGGGCGGGGGCAGGCGGTTGATTCAGAAAAAATTGAACGTACTGGTCGGGCTTTTATACTACTCCGACGGCTATGCGTCCTAAAGCCTATTCAACCTATTCAACGCCGGTCCGCTGGGTGGGGTAACGACTGTTTGTCGAGCCCGTAGCTACCACATAACCTCTTTATTGAAAGTCATTGATTGTTTTTCCTCCCAACTGTCACTGACATGACACGGGTGTTGCTTCAGGACCTGACGGGCAGGTGTCGTCACATAGGCCTTGGAGACATGTAGTTCAGTCATCAATAGCATGTCTAATGCTATATATTCACTTGAGTAGGCAAATGTATCTCCATCGTGGTGGTCATTTTTTTGTGAAAAACATAGTAGCGATTTATAACAAAACGATATGCTTATCGTACATACAATACAGAAACTATTATAAAACGATCCAATAAAATGAATACGTTCTTATTTTCTTTGGTATTTTTGTCACATTCATACTGCAATGATCGCTGGGTAACCTTTGAATAACTACAACGCTATGACAATGCACTCATTGGCCACGAGACGGTTGCCCTTGTCAAAAAGTGGTAACGTGAATGTGTCACTATGAAACAAAGCATGCACACTTCGAACAAAATTACCCCCCAAACTCTGAGGACAGGGCCAGAAAAATAAACCCACGGTATTCATCATACATCATACATCATGCAGTGTTATAGTTATATCAGTCACACAGCAAGAACATGCATACCTCAATACAGTTGTGGGACTGCGATTTCAACCATGAATATGTTGAAAAACACATACATTAGCACACTTACTAATGATCATCTGCCAGGCTCTCACACACGAAAAGTTGATTCCAAAACTCTCGAATTTAAGACAGAGTGGACTGACAAGTAGGCTATGCATTTGTGCTGCTTGTGGGCAGGACAAAACCGATGTGTTTAATCTGCAACGAGACGGTTGCCCTTGTCAAAAGTGTTAGCGTGAAACGTCACTATAAAACAAAGCATACACACTTCGAACAGAAATACCCGTAGAACTATGAAGTTAGGGGCAGAAAGATAAACCCACTGCAGTCTTCATACCAATCCACATGCAGTGTTATAGTTATATCAGAAACACAACAAGAGAATGCATGCACATGCCAATAAACATTATTCTGATTCTGATACCTCAACATACAGTTGTGAGACTGTCTTTTCAACCATGAATATGATGAAAAACACATAGGCTACAGGAGCACACTCACTTATTATCCTCTGCCTGGACACCTTTAATGCCCAATTTTCAAGAAGACGATCTTAGAGAAATCGTTGTGTGTGTGGTAGTCGTTTATTGTATACATGCCTCCTCCCGGGAATCCTCACAACAGCGAATGATGGCAACTAACAGACAATGGTTGATGGTGGAGCTGCTGGACTAGTTTGAGTTATAGCAGAGGACGTGCTTGTAGCGATTTGAGCGACAACTACAACAACAACAGAACAGGAGACAGGTGGTACGTACGTTTACTAGATGTTCCGCTAAATCAAGCGTTAGCGTATTCACAATAACTCTCAAAAGTGTGCTGCTAATAAGTACAACGTTGTCGTGCCGATTATGCTCTCACACGCCACCCTCATTGAGGCAAAAGTAATGTTTGACTCAAATGTCTTTCACTGCCATTTTATGTAAAGTCAGTCATTCTAAATAGGTTCTACACATACATGAAATACATTTCCTATTTAATAGATGCAAAGTAATTATGCTGCCAGCATTACTCCGTAGCAAATTACGTATGTCAGTTGAAGCTGGTTGGAGAAGGCACTTTCAACACCGAGCCACCAGCCAAGAGACCAACAGTGGTCGGGAGAAATGTACTTTTCGAGGGTTTATATAAAATACGGTAGCCTAATGCTGCATGCTGTGCAGCTTTGTAGTTTACCAAAGTCGTACTAAAACATTTTGACAGAAAACAGGAAATGTAGGTCCTGACATGTGTGATTCCGGAAATGATGTTGTTTGATGTTGTTTTGGAAATGATGTCGTAAGCTGGCCAATCACAGCCAAGTGGGTCTCCGACTCTCTCCGTCTCTTTAAGAAAAGTTAGAAAAAAGCGTTTGTCTCCGACCAGCTCTCCGACGGCTCTCCGACGGGTCGGATGGGCGGCAACACCTGGGTGAAGGTGTTACCAAGGCGTGCCAAGGCGTGCCAAAGTGTCCCTCTACGACCAAAACGGAGAGAATCGTAGAAGTATAAAAATGCCTTTAAGGGGAGACTGCGTGTGTGAGATTTAGGAGCCGCGCGGATGAGGAGACAGAGAGACATTCTATAGAGAACCACCCTAGCAAGGAGTCAAGCATGCATGTTTCAAATATTCACCAAAAATCCACTTTTCATCTTACAGTCAACTTTTTTTTCAGATTTGTGTACTAAACATTCTCAAGTGTCTTCATATGAACTTGTGATTGAATCAGAGTTTCACTTTTTGACCTGCAGATGTGTAAAGCATTATTTTAGCGTTAACAATGTATCCAATTTGCTTTATATCAATCATTTTTCAAGATATGAAGTTGCCTTTGCACATGGGAACATGTTGTGGTCTCTTCCAAGTGACATACCAGTTTGGTGTTGATATCTCAAAGATTAGCTGAGATATGACTTCACTTCCTGTTTGGCCGCTTTTCTGCTGAATTTGAGTGGATGTACCGGACAAACCATATGGTAACTTTTTGTGAAATTTGGAACAATCATTCAGGACAGTCCCTTCTTTATTCATGCAAAGTTTCATGTCTCTCATTATACCACTCTAGCGCCACCAACGGGTCAAAGTTGGACTTGTGTTAACACACGCAACTTTTGAACCATATGACCGATTTCCAAAAATGAGGTACCATTGGATTCCCTGGATCAAGACGAATTAAACACACCCTGTGGCGTAAATTTCACTCAAATATTTGCTGACATATGACTTCAGTTCCTGTTTGGCCGCTTTTCTGCTGAATTTGAGTGGCTGTACCGGACAAACGGTTGTGAGGATCAAAATTCTGTTTACAACTTTTGTGAGGCTAGGTCTAAAGATCATCTCTGGTGATTTTGAAGAAGATTTGCCAAAAATTGTAGGAGGAGTAGGCTTTCAAAGGTTTTTGATAAAACCGGAAATAGCAGAAAATCTATATAACCGGAAATTGACGCCATAGGGTGTGTTGAATTCGTCTTGATCTAGGGAATCCAATGGTACCTCATTTTTGAAAATCGGTCATACGGTTCAAAAGTTGTGTGTGTTACAAAAGTCCAACTTTGACCTGTTGGTGGCGCTAGAGTGGTCTAATGAGAGCCATGAAAATTGGTGTGAATGAAGAAGGGACTGTCCTTAATGAGTGTGCCAAATTTCACAAAAAGTTACCATATGGTTCTAGGGGCTGCCATTGACTCCCATTGCAGCAACATAAGAAAGCCTACAATAACAATAGGTTACCTCCTACCGGAGGAAACCTAATAAAGTATTTACCACATGAGGAAATCATTGTGTAGGCTACGCTAGATGTATGCCTATTTTTAAAATATCTTGGATATGGATATCACAATGATTTCCTCAAGTGGTAAATACTTTATTTTCCTTGTAATTATATATGGCTTGCCAAAAAATTGGTGTAAATCTCACGTCGGTCTCCTCGGCTGTGAACTTTTCCGGTCTTCCACCAGGTAATTCCGCCATCAAAATAACAAGCCGCTATGGACTATGCGCTCCTCGCTCTTAAAGGGAATGTGAGATGACGCTCGGATTGGTTTATTGCATATTACGCCCAAACCACACCTATGGCTGAGTAACCTCCTTTGGACCAACCCTTTTGACACTTGCGCTGGACGCAAGTGTGTTTTTTCCGCCGTTAAAATAGCAACTGCGCCATAGAGCCGCCCACACAGCTACTTGCTCTTGGCGCCGTCCTACTTGCGTTTCTGATCGGCAAGATAGGGCCCATTATGTTACACGTTGCCAAATGTTATGCGAAGTTAGCTAATACGTAGCCTAATATGAAAATCATTTCATCATCTGCTGTGCCAACCAAGTTGTTAAACACACAACTACAAGCTTTCATTGGTTTGGCTAATTTAATTTTAAGAAACTTAATCAAACAACACCATTTAGTTCAGGGGTGGGCAATTCATTTCCCCAAGGGGCCACATGAGATAGTGGGAGTGTTGTGGAGGGTTGGACCAATAGGCTGAACTCAATTCAGCATGAAAAATGAGCTCGTTTTAAAGGTATTAAAGGTGTGCCAAGACGACCAATACACATGGCACACACACGAGAGCAAGCTTGCAATGAAATACTTGTATACAAATTAATAGTACCTGAATATACATTTTTATCGTTTAACGTTTGATCCCTAATTGACCATTAACCTCCGCGGGCCGGTCAGGGACAGCCAAGGGGCCGCAAATGGCCCTGGGGCCACACTGATTGTCTGATTTAGTTACAGCCAGCTATATCCGCTACTTAGTGGCATCAAATCACTCAAGCCTCTTCAAAGCAACCCGCTCGGAAATCATACCTCATAATTTGACATCAGAGTGAGAGCTTACCTAGCTCCACAAACCCAACTTTTACGTTACAGGGGGTCGCTATCCAAATAGCGTGCTACATTTATTCAGTATATCCAGGAATGGCTTAATGAACTGGCAAGCAAACTTGTTTGAATAGAACGATGTCAACGCTGTGGCAACGGTCTTGTGCAACTTTTGACAAGGAATACACCCACACAGATTAAAGTGGGCAGAGTTGCTTGGAACCACGAATCGGAAAAGGTACCATTGTGCTGGTATGGAGTATGGCAACTGGTATGGAGTATGGCATTTCAAGTTTCTAACATTGTTTTGACCTGGATACCAATTATTTATTTTGTTATCTGGAAATGAAAAATGACTGGTCATTTTGAGGAATCTTTTGTATGCGTCATCAGAAATGAGATAGAATGTGTAGATGATGAATGTGGATAGAACATTTTAAAATTCTGAGGTTGGCATCTAGGAGGATTCCAAGAATCTGGGTGATATCATATTGAATTACCCCATCACATTCTCAGATCAATTCAAAATGTGTTTTTTATATGGCACCACCCTACCAAGCACTTACACAACAGTGGCAAGGAAACACTCCCTTTCAACCAACCAGAAGAAACCTTGAGCAGAACCCAACTCATGAAGAGAGTGATGTGGCTTTCATTCAGTCAGCTACCAACATCTGGTAGTCTGCATCTAAAAAAAGATGTCATCCACTAATTTGAGAATGTAACATCCATTCTCTACGTCACAGCTGGAAGGCTTTGTTGGACAAAGGTCAAATACCTGACGCCTTCCAGGGTGTCACCTCTCGAGATCTCTCCACCTTTCGGCCTTGCCTCTTTTGCGTCAGTCCAACTTGTGGGATTTCTTTTGAGCTCCGTTATCCAACACAAACTTGCTTTGTTTACTTGTGCAGAAAAAAAAAATCTTTCATCTTCAAGCTCAGTGAACCGTAGTGCGTTACGTAAGACGTGCTCCCACTCGCATAGAGCTTTCCGCACACAGTGTGGCCAGATAAGATGGCGAGGCGCACAGAGCACAGCCTTCATGAAAGCCCCACCGCGCTTTCCAATGCGTCGCTGCCACTTACCGGCTCGATAAGAGAGACCCACACGGGAATCACAATGACCGCTGTTGTGACAGTACCGAAAAGGCACCGCACCATGCCAACAGTGAGGTCTCCTATGCCCACAGTGCAGCCACACACTGCAGAGCTTCCAGGGCGATTCATGGTAATCAGACCTTACAGCCTTTGTGGAAGGCACTGAGGAGTGCCTTTCTTCCCTCCTCCCTGCCTTTCAGACCCTGTTTAATTGTCAGTTTCATTTGGAAACACAGCGTTTGCAAAACCTCAGCAGAAGGGAAACACAAAGAGCTTGGTTCAGGTCTAAGCATGCAAAGCTGGCACATACACTGGCACACACACACACACACACACACACACACATGCTGGCTAGTCATGCTTTAAGCTTGACCTTGGCCCCATAACTGATCTTATTCAGGTTTACTTCCGCAGTACAGAGTTGTCCATTGAGACATTGCTAAGCAACACAGGGTTCTTGTTAGCCTTCGTGTCCCTAAATGTCAAGTTCTCACTGCCCGTCTTTACCTCTGATAAAAAAGGATCACATGCTTGTTTGCTGTAGCCTTACAGTCTGGATAACCGCAGGCAAAAGTAAACGATCATGATAAGAATCTACTTTCACCACTTTTTAATCCAGCTGCAACCTCTGAGTTTCAGATTTGTTTCTCCCGACAACATGTCTTCTTTTCATAAAGCTTGACCTCCACATGACCCCCTCCTCTGTCAATTCCAAAATGGAGCTTTGTGATTAAATTCCGAACATTATGATGCTCTGCACAGTTCATTTAGAGCTTTCCGTCCTGGAAGTCCTGTCGGAATTATAAACTATTTTTTCATTTGAAACAGGTCTCAAATGACCCAGTTTTGGATGCAAGAGGGACTTGGAAGGCAGAGAGAGCAAGGGGGGCGCATACGCAGAAGAGGGGGCCTGTTGCACAGAGTCTGTTGCCAGACTCCCCCTATACTCTATATTGCTGTTGCACTGAGACTGCTGGTGGAAATTTCCACGAGGCTGTATGTTCTCAATTAAGTCCCACGTCTCCTTGACTGCAAAACTGAAAAACCAGCCCCAGGATGACTCTGCAGCTTTTTCGTCCACTGCACTGCTGTTGCCTACTTCAGTCGCAGCGCAGGGTCATGTTACACGCAATGGAGATGGTTTCTCACATAAACGTTTCAGTCAGTGCGGTTTCACAAGACCTCCGGTCCGGACTAGAGCTGTCTGTAGAACAAATTCGGCTCTGGTCAAGGGCATGTCCACTGGCATAACCAGGCTGAGAAGGCCGACATTATAGTTTCAGTGGCTATCTGTGAGGTCACAGCAATGTGCATCGAAGGCATTTAGTTTACATCCAGGAGTTCCTCCCGGGGTCGAACAACTCACTATTCCACTACTACTGTATGATGAGTCACTGTGATTGTGAGTATTTTTAAATAGGAGCCAATGTTCTTGAAGTTGGAAATAGCATTGCAGGCGAAACGATAATCATCAAAGCATAGTCTGCTTATAGAGCACGTCTGTTGTTTTACAGGGCTCCATAGCAAACACTTCAGTACGGTAAAGTTAACATTCACCTCCAGCCTGAGAGGTCCAGGGCGATACGTGCACGTAAGTGTTTCATTTGCATCAGCTTACAGCGGCCGATACACAAAATCCCTCAGCTGTCTGCCCTTCCTATTTCAGTCGTGGAAAAAGTCATACAGACGCACAAAGCTTGACCTGAGGATTTATTGTTAATGGATTGAGTTTCTTCTGCGGACCAATTAGCAGTTGTCCAAACTGATTATGACATTTTATCTTTTTCTGAGAGAAAGCAACATAGGTAAGTAGCCACACGCCTGTTTCCAAAAAGCTCCTCAAATATCTTGTCAACACACTCAGCACTTCCCCACTGCGTTTGACTGATGATGTTTTAAGACAAGATAATGTGCCTTCCAGACATACTTCGGCCACACAATTAACGTTGAACATTTTAAAACAAAATACATAGACTCCTGAAAGCACTATTTGTATTTACAACAGTGGTGTAAAAGTGAACTACGCTCAGCACCTTTAGGGGGCAAACCTGATCTTTTTTAGACACACTACCATCACCACTCCCATTTCCT
This sequence comes from Sprattus sprattus, assembly GCF_963457725.1. Classification (NCBI taxonomy): domain Eukaryota; kingdom Metazoa; phylum Chordata; class Actinopteri; order Clupeiformes; family Clupeidae; genus Sprattus; species Sprattus sprattus. The sequence goes on from NC_137921.1 coordinate 29,818,538, forward strand.
CATATTTAACATTTCCTTGATTGATTAAGAGCCACATTTCCACGCCCATGTGCACATTTGTGATCGCAGTCAGATGAAGTGTGCAGGGCCCGGCATTGGTCCGTCCCCAGAGTTTGAGACCGTTGCACCACACAAAAGATCCCATGCGGTGGCTGTCATCAATAGATAATCGCATGCCGGCGAAAGGTCAGGGTCCTTCGAAGTTCAAAGAGCGCAGCAGCCAGCTGCAAAATGATCCGTGTCCACTTCCCAAGCCCCCACTCGCGCACAGCTGGGTCTGAGGAGCACACACACACACGGTCTCGACAGGATATCAGTAAGGAACTGGAACAAAAAAGGCAGTTA